>NW_009606623.1:24073-79036 GCF_000690535.1 Cariama cristata | reverse complement strand
TTTTATATAAATATAAAATATTATGTCAAGAAATTTCTGGGGTTTAGAAAATGCACGACAAGAGACCCCAGTCAACTGGTTGGGAAGTTTCATTGCACACAAAATACAGGAGAATTAAGTGAATGTTTCAGAGCTGTGCAGTTCAGACTCTCATTTTCCATTCCAGATATCTTGCAAACAGGCACAATTCTGGGGCATCTCATGTCACAGATCAGTGCTTCAACCCTCAAGTTGCAGAGTAAATGACTGATTCTTCCTTAGGTCTCAGCTACACCCCAGCTTTCTGCTCTAGTCAGTATGGACGATAAAGCATGATCCAGCAAGAATACACCTATGCAAGAAAAAAAAAAGACTACTTAAATTGCACCAATTTTTTTTTGCTTTTTTTAAATAGAAAGGCAGAGTACAATTGATACAAAATACAGTCAATAAGAACAATTTGCCACTGTAGCATAATTTTGCTTTAATAAAACATCTTTGTTGTGGATATACATTTCCTCTCCCCTTTTGGAAGCTGTTATACTTCATAAAACTATCCTAATATTCACTGGATGAAAGGGAGAGGGGCTGACAATTGTCACAAGGTTGAGGGTAGTAGCCTTGAATACTGCAAATCAAAATTTATATTTGTGGGTGCCTTAGAATGCCAGGGTGAAAACGTCAGAGCTTGGGTTTCCCACTGAGCAACAAGACAGTGCCTGTTCTGAGATGCTTCCTCTCACTAACGCATCCTATTTCTCCTTTTACTTTGGTGCTAGAAAACTAGAACTGAAAGTCGTATTCCATTGAAACCAGAGTGGACATTCGAAGTGACAAAGTGGCAAAAATGGTCTGAACTCTTCCTGTTTCCCCCTGGTCTGGCAAACACCTCTAAATCATACCCAAAGGGCAACATTTGCAGCAGCGGAGCTGCTTTGTTCCCCTGACTGAATCATTGCTCATTAGCCTTATCTTTAGCAACGGTTTCCTTTTCTCATGCTGTGCAGGCCCAATGAATCTTAGGTAACACGGCTTCAGGCTCTGTACAGTGCTTATGCACACATCTTGAGGTAGAGTTATTAAGATACAAGAAGATGAATCTCAAGGCCAGCACACAGAAGCCTGGGCAAGTCTCTTGTACAGATTCCCTTTTAATGTTATCCTTTCAAAGGATCATTTTTCATATCCAGTCATAAATTTCCAAAAAATTATTTCTTTGAAAAAACCCCAAGAATTAGGTCAAATATAGTATTTTGGCATCCAGTTCTGTGATGTACAAGTCGTATTGTCTTATGTTGGTTATAAAGATCATAAATTTACAGGACAACATGGACATGGCAAAGCAGGGTGAGGGCATTTCAAGTGCAGATGTACTAGTGCTATCAGTTGTTATATAGCTGGTTTTGCTTTGAATATTACCATGTCTCTTGATACGGCTGTAAAAATGACCAAGGTTTTCCTCTTGATAATTCATTCTGATTACATTTTTTGGTTTGGAATAGCTTTTCTTATTGAATGTAACTGGCTCTTTTTATTGTTATCATTAACCACCAAACCCATTCTTCCCTTCTCTTGTTCTTAAATTTAAAAAAAAAAAAAAAAAGTCCACATCACAGCAAAAGAGTTTAAAAAACATGCAATTTTAAAAAGTTTAAACTTCGAATATAAAATAGAGTGGAAGTTCAAGAAAACATTTGTAAAAATGTTCAGCTATCACTTTCTAATAACTTCCCTGACTGGAATAGTGACACCATGTAGGCCAATGCTTATAGAATCACACGGTAGCTTTTCTTTCCAAAACACTGCATCGGCTGCTCAGGTGGAGCTAGTTTCTGTCTAACATTATGAGATTTTTACAAACCATAGATATCCAAATTAAAAACTCTTCAGAAGCTTTTAAAGTAGAGTAATTTAGATGGCAGAATAAAGACTGATTCTGAATCTGCAACAGTTTAGGTTTATTCTATTCTAGTGATGAATTTTTACTTTGTCTGGGAAAAAGCAGAAATACCAGAAACCTGTGTTGCAAAACATGACTGGCAGTCACATGTTGAGGATGAAAAAGTGATTCTATGTATGTGAGTTCTTCCAATTGTGGGAAATATATGAACTTGAAGTAGACAATATATTCAACCCACTTCATAATAAAGAATGGACTGATACAAAGATTAATGAGAAGGGTAGAATTTAATCATTGCGTTTTTATTCAACACAGAGTTGGTCCTGAATATAATTACATGGATAAAGAAAGTCAGGCTTTTTGAACAAGAAATGGATTTTTTTATTTATTTTTTTTTTACTGATCCTGTTTGGCAGCTGTTGGAAATGTCATTCCTGAAATAAGAGTTCTCTTCTACAAACAGAGAGCGCAGTATTTTACCACAGAGCATTGCCACCAGGTTATTTGAAGGACTGGGAATTGTTTGTGTTTCTGTCATGAAATGAAAATGATTCTGAAAGTAGACTATCACCTCGAAAACGTGAGTAGACTAACTTGTTAATAACCGTCTTCAAGAGCTGGTCAAAGTGGTCAAGAAAGGTGGAACAGAGCAAGAGAAATCCTCAGGGAAAATTGTAGCCAAGTCTGACTTTTTACACCTAAAATCTCCTCAGGATAACAGCAGCACTGTGTCCATTCCAAGCAGCCCGCTGGCCCACAGGAATAGCAGAGCACAGAAACTGGCAGAAGGGTTAATTCTGCTCCTCACCTTGCCATTACTTTTAGTAGGACAACAAGGTAAAAAACATTAACCGTTTTTCTAATATAGCAATGACTAAAGAAAATGATAGGGTACTTCCTTGAATGCTTAAATATGCAACTGAAAAATCAGTCCTAACTGGGCTACTCACATAGCGTGAGACTTGTGTCTAGAGAAATCAGAGGTCATAGCATTCCTCTGCCTCAGTTTCCCTATTTTTACAGTGAGGACAGGATCTTTATTTATTTCTTCTTAAAACTGCTGCAATGATGACTTGGCTAGTAATCACAGATGACTATGAACAGCTAAAGGACTATGAAAATATAAAGTTTTGTTCTTATTTTTGTGTTGTATAATACATTGTTCTTTCATCCTCCCTACTATTAAGTATCAAATGCAATTTGTACAATACATGTATTGTGGTCTTAATCCATGCTATTATAGCTTTAGAAGCCATAACGGTGTGATTTGCTTGCTTCATAAATACCCAGGAGTAGCTGGATTTAAACTCTTTTTCTAATTAAAGTGAGGTGGGCAATAGTTTGCCTTCAGCTTTCTGGTTGTGTGTCAGCACAGAGTATTCCTGTGGCTTACTCCTAGAGTCAAAATGTTCTTAACACTGACTTGGGAGCAGCATTAGCTCCCAAATAAGGGCATCTTCTCTGTTAAACCCTTGGACATCCCTCTATGCTCAGGATTAAGCAGAATCTCCTTTCTACTGGGGCTAACTATTCCTCTTTATTTAAAGATAAATGAAACTCAAACACAATAAATATCACAGGCAAAACAACGCAATGCAGGCTTATTTGTATGTTTATAGCCTCATATAAATTTATAGTTCTGCACAATTTTTTAATTACTTCTGTTATTAAACCTCCTTATGGAAGCAATAAGAGTTTATGAAGAAAAAAAACCCAATGTTTAGCATTTCGTAGCAAAAATAACCTTCAGCAGCCACCTGACATTTCTCAGCTTGCCTGGAGTTTACTTCAAAGGAAAACTTTCAGAGGGCGCAACTTGGAAATCTCAGATGTCTCCCAACCTCATTCCCAGTTTAAGACTTCAGATAGCTAAAAGGTTTCTTGTTTTAGCTGACCATTTTCTGTGCAAGCAAAGAGAAAACAGAGGTAAAGAAAAGGGAAAAGTATCATAATAAAGCTGGAATGACTTTTTCCCCTTTTATTTTTTAGTTTTTTCTGCTTTGTGGTAGCTGAATGGTGCAGAGGTCTATAAGCTTGCCTCCTGCCTGTTAAAGGTAAAAATTGCATTTCGTAGCAGCCTGGCAAGCACCAAAACCGTTTGCCAAACCATGCCTTTGTGCTATATTAGCTGAAATTCCTCCTCTGATTCAGAAAAGATCCTTACTTCACACTTTCTAGATCACTGTATTGTCAGGAAGGGAGATCATAAGTGCAGAGATCAGAGACAGTAATCTTACTAGCAAGATATATAGAGAGAATCAGACATTCACACTAATATGAAGGCTTTTATTAGATATATATTACTGCATTAAGGAATATCACCAATTTGACCCACAGACCATACTCCAGGCAAACTTTCATACAATTTGTTGTGTACATATCAGTCAGCAGAAGTCACGGTCCCAGATTACTCACCTCATCAGATTAACCTAGGACTTGCTATATTTAGGACAGAAAAGCAGTGATATCAATTCTTTATAAATATATTAGGAATTCATTCTTACTCACTGATTTCAAAACTGTCTATCATCAAGACCAAAAATGGTAGATTTTTTCTGCACATATTTGTAAGACACAAGTGGTTTTGTTAGCATACAAGGTGATACTATTGCTATTTAAATTGTGTGTCTGTTGAAATGCAGATAATAACTAGTCAGCAGCTAATAACTGATTAGCATCTTCAGGATATTTGTTAAGAACTGGTATTCCTCCTTTCTTTGACCTAAAGGAATTCTCTCAATGAGTGTTCTTAGTTAAGAAGCTTTTAACTGACAAAAAGCTATTAGAGCAGACTGTAGTTAAGTATACATTTGGCAGCTAAGAGTTCTTGCACTTGATGGTTAGGAGAATCTGCAACACCGATCCCTACAGATTTATCCTCAAAACTGCTGAAACAATGAGAAGTCTGTCATTATTGTGGAGCAATTTGGGCTCTGCTCCAAACGAGAAAATTCTCAATGTGTGCATACTATAACCATGTTAACTTGATTAGGTGCAATGGAATTTAGGTGCTTGCTTAAAGTTGCTTGCTCAAAGTTAACGTTGTCACATGAAAAATCTCAGTGAGAGAAGAAGGGGACTAGGATTTCCAAAGTAAAATGAACAGGACAGCGGTAAGACAGTGCAGGAAAGGAAACTGCTGTGCCAGGGAGCGGCCCATGGGGAGTTCTCCAGAACCAGTTTTAATTAATGTTCCAGTCCACAACCCTCGAACAAAAGCTGAGATCTGATAGAGGCTGCTAATAGCATAAGGCTATCCTTTATCATTTTAACTCAAAGGAGTACATCATAAATGAAATGAATGACATTGAACACTGGAATAACAGAAATGGCCTGAAGTGTAACAGTGTAAAAAGGCAAGGCCAGGGATGCGGGGTTACTTAATGAAACTTCTAATTATAAATTGGATGTTTATCAGTAATAGATCACTGAGAAAGAGAGGGATCTCAGGATCATCCCAGAAGTACTATCAGGCACAAATATTTTTCAGCCATGGGAAAGACAAGTATGTAACTAAAATCTGTTGAAGATGTTTTCAACAAAGCAAGGGTATAACTATACCTACTGAACAGCTACAGGCAAGCCCTCATCTTAAATATAATATTTTTGTTTAGGAAATATGATTTCAAATGGGAATAAGTGCAGAGAAAAACTGCAATATTGATGATAGAGAGAACCTATGATACCAGGTGAATGTGAAAGGAGTTGTTTCATTTAGCCTAATAAACTGGAGGCTAAGAAGGGAGAGAATTGCTGTGTGTAGGTAGAAGAGTACACGTAAACTCTAAGGAAAGGAAAAAAAAGAAAACAAAACCATGTGAAATATAACTTAGTCTGGGCAGTAGAACAAATGCATCTAGAATGGCCCAGAATAAATACCGATGGGAAGTTGGATACCAGATCATTAAAGCACTGAGGTTCTGGAAACACTCCCCAGAAGTAATGAAAGAAAAAAGCCCTAACTATTCGCACAATGCTAGACTTGACGTCTGCAAGGGATGGCACTTGTCTTCTTTTGTGACTTACAGGAAGTCGGGTGTGCTTCTGGGAAGCTAGGGCTCAGCCATTTTCATCTCAACGCAGGAACAAGTAGGTGGGAAATTCACCTGCAGATGACAAAATCGCTATATTGTGTATCCCTTGAGATAGTTACTTGCATGTTTTAGTAGGGATTGAGAAGAAATTTTTGTGAAGATCAAGGAGTTTAAGACTGAAATTTCTTATTTTACTTTCCTCATAGTATCAAACATAGATTATTTTCATAATATTTTGCAAGCTGGTGATACTGCACTGCTCCAGTGTGATCAGAAGTCCTCCAAAGTTAAACATCTGCTACTACAGTGATAGCATACTGATTTCTCAAATCCCAGAGATTCAAGGCAGCAGATGGAGACTACATCTCAGCAGATGAGATCACTGTACCTATCATAGCCCTTTTTACCTAACAAGATTCATAACTGCACTGAAAGATTGCTGATTTTTACAATCAGTGTTTTCAAAATGAGCTAAACTGTCCAATACTAAACTTAGCTTACATCTGAACAGCTACTTCTATAAATAAAAACGGTGAAGTGATATTTAATTCCATTACTTCAGTGGTTACTTCATCCTTTCATCTATGACACAACCAAAACCATAAATTTGCAGAAATAAATATTTGCCCATATTTACCAAAAAAAAAAAAAAAAGAAAAAAGATTAACCAAATAGTTCTAAATAAAAATAGAAAAATACAAGTGAAAGATCACTCTGATTTTTAATCGAGACTGTCAGTATTAAAGTGTCTTCTTCCAGCAAGATGTGTAACAAAAGAGAATGCCCAACACTGAGAGATGGTCACAGGCCTATTAGCATAATAAGATAAGCTGATCCTGGCATGGCCAGACTCACATACCTGGAAATTTAAGTAGTCTCAACAAGGGGAAATGCTCCATTAAGGATTCAGTGACTATCATTGTGGTAAAATAAGTCTTTAGTGTGGTTCCTTTTTACACCTTTTTTAGCTAGTAAATTTACTTCTCAATTGCAGTTTATTTCCTGAGATGTAAAAGTCAATGTCAAAAAATACCATTTGAAATTTTTGAGTCCACTATACCTGCCTTTTAAGTTTTCTTGACTAGCACAGAAAATATGGAACAGCTATTAAACTGCTGTTCCCCTAATAAACATTAATTATAAGACAGCAGGTGATTAATCACTGATAATGAGCTATAGATGACTTTTAATGGTCAGCTAATTGTGTCATGGGCCTTTAATACTGAAAATAATTAAAATTAATAACAGATTGTATGGTCAATATGCATAATAAAAATGTGCTTACAGTTCAAAAAGCAGGCACCCAAATATAGGAGGAATATCCTTCCCTATAATCCTGACACTTTAGGTCAATGCTTAGGGCACTTGCAAGGGGGGAAAACCTGAATTATGGTCCCAGTTTTAAGGACCATTTGAAACAGGGTTTAGGTTTGGGTTACAACTTACGACTGTTGTTTTCTCCTCTGAAGGTGAAAGTTCTAACCAGCATACTGCAGTTATTCTCTCTTGTTGTTCTTCCTGGCACAAGAAGTCTTTAATTATAGCATGGAGCATGAATCCTTAATGGGAAAGAAACCCTCTCCATCACCTTTCCATTTCTGGAACAACCTATAGATGATTACTAAGGCAGTCTTTTGAAAACAGAGATGTGACTTGAAATCTCTCCCTGACTGCAAAGAAAATGTAGTCCTGGCCTTTCCTTCCTAGATGGCACCAAGTATGATACTGCTCTGTAAGGGTCTGTCTTTTGGGAAGGAAGAGCAGTTCTTTAAGAGAAACAGAGTTATGGTCCTCAATGGGGTTTCAAAGCCCTCAACACTGCACCTCAATATTGCTCAGAATGAAAGGGTTTGTCTGCACATCCTATCCTGTTGGGTCACTTGAACACCCTACCATTCAGCTGGATGATTGCTGGGAACCAAACTCTGCCCATGCACACTGTGATAGACTGAAGATTTGCCAGTTTGGGTAAATTCTCTCTGGTCTGGTAGATAGGCACACAGCATAGCACAGCACGGTTTGCATCTCTAGGGTTAGGTTTTCTCCTCAAAGAGATCTAAGCTTTGTCCTCAAACAGGTCTCATCCATACTGACTAGTTCCTTTATTACATTATCTATCTCCCAAACCATGTTTGGCTTTGTTGGGACAGTGCTAGTTTGCCAAGGCCAAAACCATGTCTGGGTGTGTGCTAATAATTAAATAGCACAGGCAATAATAAATTGTAATAATTAAATAGCACAGGCAATTGTAGGATGGTGCTTGAGCCTGTGTCCTGTCACTCTCTACTTTGCTATTATAGATAGAGACTTTGGTATCTAGCTTATGTCATTACAGATTCTGGAACCAGGACCTACATTAGGTCTTTACCATGCTGGTGTTAAAACATTTTTTTCAAGCAGCCTCTTCACCATTAGTAACCAAATTAATAACAAAGAATTCTAATGTTAAGACCATTTAGAAAAGTAATTTGCTGAAGGTAAGCAAATTCAGGACAATTTGGGGAATAAAGTTTTGCGAATTTTGGGTTTAACATAGTATGTAAAAGACATGGATAAGTATTGGGTTTTCTATGTCAAAAGCAAAAAAAAAACAGTTCATCAAGATGGGAAGAGGTGTGAATTCGATCTCTAAATGGTCTTGATTTTGCAACAATTTTTCTACTTTATACTATCCTTTTCTATTTTTTCAGCCCCTGTCAACATGCCATGTCATCATGCCACATATTAAATCCTGATCTGTCAAACATTTACACAGGTGAGCAGACTTACAAATGCCAGCAGCCACAAATAAGTGAATTTGACTGCCCATGTGAGTAGTCGCTTGTGTTTGCAAGCTTTTCTGAGAGTTCACATGAGATTGCAAGGTCTTTGCAGGTGCTATAATAATAGTGAAACTTTGGATTTTATTCTAATTTTACACCAGGGTTATTCCATTCACATCACTGGTGGAGATACTTCCACTTCACAGTTACGTAAACAAAAAGGGAATGGTGTCCAGTGTTTTTGTGGGTGCTGTACAAACAGATAATATAATAGATTTTTAACAAAACCCTCAGTCTTCTAGTCTAATTAAAAAATCACACACAACACCACAGAATTCATATTACTGATTTTTACTACTTCTTTTTTGCTGTTTGGATTAGCAGAAGATTCTTAGTAATAGTAAATGAGCAGCTTAAAAAGGTCATAGAAAGTAGGTGAGGAAGGGAAGGAGGAAAAGAAAGTCTGGAAGCAGAGAGGTAGGGAAGAAGGAGCAGGAGTGAATAATAAGAAAAATCTGAAGAAAATCAAGAAACACAAGAGGAGATTGGGATAAGAAAGGGAAAAATGTAAAAACAGGAAAGAGAAGAAGCAGAAAGCTGAGACTTACAGTCATCGCCTTTCAAATTGTCTTGGATTGGATTTCTGTACTTTGTTGTATTTTTTTAAAATCAATAGATTGTTTATATTTCACTAGAATAAAACAAAAAATAAAAAGCAACTGTGAAATATAAACAAGAGTTTTAATATTACCATTCAACTGACAGTGTTGACAGTTATAGCTGATATCCTGGAAGTCAAATAATGAAATAATAATGTTGTATTTCAATATGCCTTGACAATAAGCTTAGGGCAATACCCTACCAATAACAAAAGCAGAAATTTTTTAAAATCACAATTGTACATAAATGATAGAAAATGAATCATGATATTGCCTTGGCAAAAGCACTGTTTTAAAGGCTGAATATTTGGCAATATGACAGCCATTATTATTATTATCATCATCATCATTATTATCATTATTAATCTTTATAATTAAAGATGATTCCTTACAAGGACATCTGGGTCATTTGAAACTTTCAGAGAGATTGTAGTGTTTTGGATGAGAGCTATATAAGCTTGCTGCCAGTTTTCAGATAAGACATAAAACCAACCTTCTGACTGCTTGTAGTCATTAAAGAGCAGAAGATACTTTTTGGAAGAGCCGCACTATAGAGCACCCACTGTGCTGGCCAAATTCCAGCGTGGAAAATTACATTCTGCCTACTGACAATCGCCTCTTCTGTTTCAAAAAACATGTTCTGTTTTTCACTTGCTGTCCTAGATATTAGACATGTGGCTAACCTGGAGCGTGATGCTAAATCCATCACATGCTTATCTACCTTGCTGAATTGTCACCCTGATCCATTTATTAACTCTATTAAAGAAGTGTCCCATTTTTAATCAGGGGGATGGCAATTTAACTTCTGTATAAAATACAGGAAAGTATTACATATGACATCCAGATCAGAATTTCAAAAGCTAATAATTCAGGAAAGTGAGATGCTAGGTTTCTTATATTAATGAAAACTCTGTGAAACATTTAAACACATACACAAGACGATCTTTCTTTAAACAATTGAGTACTTGTACAGTTTTAGGGATCTGCTAAACTCCATCAACTTTGAGCTGCGGATACACAAATTATATTTTTTATTTATAAAGAGGAAAGACGAGAATTTTAAAAGCTCAAATTACTTAATTGGTCTTCTGCCAACACTGAAAATGGAACAGGTTTAGAATAATTTTGAACTCTTCCACAAATACCTCAATTGCAAAGGCAAGTGATTAGAACATCCTTAAGTCTTTTTAGACAGTCATGTTGAAACAGAACCTAAGTCTTTTCAAGTAATAAGGTGAAAGTCAGTGGAAAGGATAATGCATATGTGCAAGCCGATACTGTAACATTCAGCTCCAGCAATCCCAGAGCCCAAGCAGCAGCAGCTACGATGGTTTGTGAACGTACAGTGGGATCCTGCAGAAGGAATGGCAAAGTACAGCGAAATCATTGCCACTGTTTTAGTAATAGGTCTCCAATTAAGACAGGATTATTTTTATCTTGTTTTGCCCTGTAATTACATAGAACATCCTTGATAAGAATAAGTACTGTGATAAATTCTGCATTTTCACTTAGCTTAAAATAACAACTGTACAGTGTTTTCAGATAAGAAGATAATTTAAAATCCCATCATCAAACTCATGTGTCAGGACTTCTTCAAAGATTGAAATCAGTCAGATTCTGTTTCATGTTCAGGCATATAATTTTTGTAATGGAAAGAGACATAATGCTTCCATAGCAACACATTCAATATACCAAGTCCAAGCCTTGAGAACTACTGACACAAGTTTAACAGGAATGTTCAACTATTCTTAGGAATAGAATAGTTAGAAAAAAAGGTTTTTGTTTATGCTTCATACAGAAGTATGCAAGTACATCTGATATTTCTTATTGATGATTAAGTGAAACTTGCTCTATACAACAGTGAAGCTAAAGACAACCCTCACCCCGCCGTATGTATTGTACAAAATCTATTAGTAGATGGACATTTAATAGCTGTACAAGTGTATCTTAATGAACCTTAGGATGGTATAGCTTTCCTTGTAATTGCTGACAACTATGTTGCTTTACATTTAAGATCATGCATGCTTATCAGAGATGCCATTGACTTGTACTTGTTCTGTTTATTGATTGCTTAATTAGTTTCCAAGATAGCTAATCAGGGACAGATGCAAGTGTTTAAGCATCTCTTGCTGTGTCTTATCCTGAGCACAAAATTGTGGAGCAGCTGTGTGATTTGAAGAAATAAATTAACCCCACTGAACCGAACTAGTTTGAATCATGATATAGGGTACAATGTTGGTGCAGTAGTACTGTCCATAATGTGAAATTAATTTGGGGGAAAGCTAGTATGTTGGCTCACCCTCCAAAAAGTAACTGGAAAGATTTTCTTGACTTTCCAAACAATAGTGCAAAGAAGATATTTTTTTCCTTTTCCTTCTACACTATTGTTTGCTAAATGTAGCCTCTAACAGTCAAAATAAAAAGGTTTTTGCTCACAAGAACAGCCTCTAGGGATTCCTCTGTCACAGAAATAAAATCAAGTAAACATCAACATTCTTAGTAGGGAGCAGTATACATCACTAGTGAAGCTGGGTAAATAATGGACTGTGGAGGGTGGTATCTGTCTCAGAAATTAAAAAACACAGTTTAAGTTAATAAAATTTTGTTTTGATGAAAGCAAAATTCTTTGTTTGAAATTGGCTCTTTTAAGGTGGTATCAAGTGTCTATCTTGAATAAAATTACAGAAAATATTGAGAAGAAAAACAATTTCAAATTCAAAAATCCAGATGTTTTTGGATTAAAAGCTTGATATTGCATTTATAGATTTTCTGAGAGACTGTATTCCTTAATGAATAGTTCGGCATAACTGACACAACTTCACATTATTTGGGCTTATTGAATCTGCTATATAAAACAAAGTACTTGGTGTAACAGGCAGCACACAGGTCTACCCATAATAATACTAATACCATGTATAAGAGTAGTTCGGCTGCTTAAGCATCGATCTAAAGGTAGGCATTCCATATTTATGATTAGGTATTACTATTTCCAATGCTGTTAAAATCTTAAAAAAATCCTCTTTTCCTGTTTTGTGCTCATAATAGAAATGAACCATAGGCCCATTCAGAAAACATTTTTTCTCATGTTTTAGTGAAGTATTTGATGTTAATGTAGGAAAGAACATCCACTGCTGCATAACTGTTTACATGGAATTCATGCCTTCCAGTGACCTCTGATAGTTTTTACCAGGGGTTCATTGTACTTTTCACAATTACTTTTTGAAAGATGATCAGGAAAGCACTGCACGTCAGCAGAGGTCTGTCAAAGTTTAACGCATGTTTTCTAGTATTTTTCACAATATAGGCTGAAGAGTCCAGTACTCAAAATTATGTCTTTATTATCTGAGAAACTGCTCTGCCATGCTACCCACAGCTGTTCAATATGAGACCAGAGCAACGGTGTTCAAGGCTCCTATTGTATCTGTAGGCAGGAGAGATACAAAGATTCGCTTAGCCATCAATCTCACATTTAAACTCAAAGGACACTGAACCAAGACAGCACTTTAATAGAAGTCAGTGGAGAAGAAAAGTGGAAAAAAAAAGGAGAAAAAAATATTTCTAAAAGCCTTTATTAAAAATAATTTATCACAAATGAGACTTTGAAATAAGGAATATCTTAACTGTTGTCAGAAAATCCATACATCTTTTTTATTCTCAACAAATATATCAGCCTATGATTGACTTACACAGATATATGAACCTTTAATTTTTTTTTCTAATGCAACATGTATGCATTAGATGCAAGGTCGTCTATACTCTATTTAGTAATAGTGCATTACTACTAAAATATTCATTCCCGTATCAATCACTATTTATAAAAAAGAACAAACTTGAAAGACAGCATACCTGAACCTAGTGCTTGAAAGAGGCTCTACATACCTCACCAGTATTTTGCCTAAAATTCTGAAATCAATCATAAGACAATATCAAGATAATTCATGATTTTGAAACACCTAAAGTTGGGTAGTGATATCTTTTTGTCTTGAGTCTCACTTTTTCCTGAAATGTTTCTGCTACTGAAACCACTAAGGATTCAGATTTAATTCTAACTTTTTGTTTGCATGACAAAAATTAGCCATTTTGCTAAGTATTCTTATTAAAGGACATAGCCAAAATGGGTAACTCCTATACATGGACGATTTTATAATTTTGCAAAGCTAAGGGTTATTTTATCATTTGAAATCAAATTTCAGATGAAAATTTTATTAGACTGAATTCAGTAGCTCTTAGGACAAAAATGTTTTGCCATTCCCATTTACCTACAGCAACACAAGTGAAGTTAAGATGCTTCCAGTGATTAACTCTACTGGTTTTATTTCCTCATCTATTTCTACTTTAATATGAGAAGAAATAATAATTCCATGAATATTATGAACTTACTTTCATATAAACAAAGCCACGTTGGACGGGGAGCAAAACAAACTCAGGAAATATTACCACTACACTGTTTTTTAAGCTGTTTCTTTTTTATGTTAAAAGAATCAGGCTTCTGATTAGTAGAACTAGAGAAAGAACATCTTACAATTGTATCTTTGGAGAAACTGCAAGTTAAGCATCTCTAGAAGAAACCCAAAAAATCTGTGTTGATTTGTCAAAAAGTGTACAGTAATCTGTTAAGAAATTTTGGTGGTACAACACAGAGAACATGAAAATGTGATGGCATTGCAGTCTGACAAAGAAAAACTGCGGAAACCTAAGAATAACTAGTAATAGGCTCAGGAAGTTGGAGAACTGCAAGATCTACTTGATAGTATTTGTACAACTTGCATAGCTGGGTCTTGTAGTAGTTTGGGGACATATAATACAATAGTCAGTGCAGTATCATTATGATCCTCTTGCAAACCCTAACTATAGATAGACCAAAGGAGTAAAAAAGACTTGTGGCAGTCATTTGTTCTCCTGAGTACACAGTGCATTCAAATCATCGTTTACTGTCGATACAACACAGTAAGAGATTACGTATCAGCATTACTCTCTCCAGAAGCCATTGAATCAAAAGGATTAATTTAATAAGTCTATTTGTAGTCAACACCAGGTCCCAACTCTTAATAAAACAAACCTAGAGACAAGAGGAGTTCAGAAAAATTCAAAATAACAACTGGGACATGGATGAATATTTGATCACATTATTGCTATGGCTCAATAGCTATTTTCTAGAAAGCCATCTAGCCAACACATTCATTTTCAAAGATAACCTGCTCTACAGTTCATTTTTTTGATGCAATGAGATCACGCATGAAGTGATATTCTGAAAAGTTGAAAAACAGGATATTTGTCTAAATGCTAGCCTAAGATGCTCAGTGTTATCTAAAGGAACATGTCATTAGTTCCCTTAACTTCATTGAAGTTCTTCAAAACTACTGGTTTAAAATGGACAAATAAATGGGTTACGTAAAGCTCCAACATTTAATTATAGCCAGCCTCAAATAATCTTATGCTGATAATGAAACTCTTTTCCCAACATTTAAACAACTACATTCCTAGAGCACGGATAGATGTTTGAGAAGCCAGTGACTTTCTGCTCTCCCTGGTGGCACTTGGGAATCACGCAGAAGTGACAACAGCAGGAGTGCCTCAGCAAAGGGTAGGAACAGCCAAGAACAAACAGTTCCTGGAGTCTCCAGTGGCACAGGCAGTAGCAGGGTAACATTGCCTTCCTCCATTTACCAAGAGTATTTCAAAGATGACGTTCCATATCCTTGGAAATGTCAGGATTAGTTGACTGCCAACACTGCAAACCCACGCTTTACAGAAAGTCTTCTAGTGTTGCACAGTTTAATTTCAAATCTGCCCCAGGATTCCTGTCCCTGATAGTGGATTCATGCATAGATTAGATAGCTCTGCAAAGGTGAGTTCATGTAGATCTGATTTTAATTGCAAAAGTGGATTTATTGGTGAACGGCTTTTCTCAGTATGATAGTTACTATTAACTCCATAGTCTCTGGAAAATCATGCTATCTTTTATTTAAGATAAAAATACCCCCCTAAAAGCAGATGACTTCAAAATTTATTAGATTTGAAAATTAAAATTCTTCAGTCTATGTCTGAACAACTGAATAATACCCTTCTAACTCCTCAAACTACCGAATTTTAAGTATTCAAATAAATTTCTTTGCTCAATGAGATTTTTACAAAGCCACAAGAGAAACATCTGTTTGCAATTTGGGCCTGTTTTGCAAAACTTTAGTACTGAGGAAAAGCAGAATGAAAAAGGAAAAAAAAAAAAAAAAGGACAATTATAACAGCAACATCATAATGTGTTTTCTTTAAAATCCTAAACATTTTTTTACTTTTCTACATTGGTGCAGATAACTAGAAAACTACTTTGGTTCTGATGAAGCAGAAAATGTTCTCATGTGAAATCCACTTTTTCTGACAGAATGTAAAATCCTAGTTTTTTACTGGAATACAATCACTTTTTTCTTTTGTGCACATGCATCACAGGTGCATTTGCCTACTTAAGAAAGAAATCTCGTAAAAAAAAAAAAAAAAAAAAAAAAAAAAAAAAAAACTTAATTGCAACTTTATTGAGAACTCTCCACTGTTGTTTTTCTAGTTACCACAGTGGATATGTCTCGAAGATCTTGTTTTCAAAACTTAGTTCCATAACAGCATTAAACTGCCCAGCTTGTCATGTCTGGAACCATAAATGTTCCCAGAGTCGTGAACATAACTGTTTAAGTTTCATTAATGACGTAGTCTATATGTTCAGAAAGGGAAAAATCACAACCTGTTCATATAGTCAAACAGTTCTTAATGATCTGTACTTAATCGTCTTTCATACATTGCTTGCCAGGTGAGAGAAGAACACTGAAGTGTAAAAATAAAGAGAAAATTCTCATTCCCGTCTCCAATCTGCTCAACAAGAAATGCAGGGACAGCAGAATTAGCACTTGGCGTCCAGGTGATCCTGAGGCTGTTCCAGTCCAACTTCAGGACTGCTCAGCAGCTGCTGCTCAGAGGGCTCCACAATACATCGTTAATGCTGCTTAAACAGCCCAGTTACCATGCACTGAGCTAAATATGATGCTGCAGAGAAAAACTGATTTTTGGCTGTTAAAGCCCTCTCCTCCATTATGCTGAGAAAGCTCAGCTGAATACCCATGGAGATGCTTCTCAGGTCTATTAAGAGAAAACAGCATGGAACCTGCAGTTGCATCAGATACTGTATCAGATCAGTGCTACATAACAAATTACAACAGTCTCAAATGGTGAAGAAAGAACAGCATGAGTATGTGAGGCTGATATAATTAATGTTTCCACTTTAATAGTTATCATTTGGGGAGTTTTAGTTTCACAGTGTGTAAGTAGCTTGAAGAAATATTTCTCTTGGGTATTGTGTTCTTAGTGTTGACTTATAGACAATCATTTGCTGAATCAAGTTCCAACTTTGGTAATGATGCTCAAAACTATAAACATGCCAAACTAATTCATATATTTGATCTTTTTTACTTCTCAGAGAACAATTTTTTTGTGTATTATACTCATTGATTGATTTTTTAAGAGCTTGTTGGTTTCTATGGAGTCCAAGTAACATCCAAGCTTCTTGACAATATGTCATTATTTTTTTAAAAAAGCAACAATGTAGGAACAGTCAATTTAAAGTTCCAAAAAGTTCCTTCCTTAGTCTCTGCTTAAGGAAACAAACACCTGCATGCTCCAGGCGGTTTTCCCTGGGCTCCTTTCAAAGAAATTCTTTCTTTCATGTTACCTGTGTGCCAAGCTGCATTCTGCATGCTCCATTCATGCCAGCCACTTCTCAGTGGTGCCCACAGACAGGACAAGAGAAATGATCACAAATTAAGAAACATGAAATTCCATCTGAACACAAGAAAAAAACTTTTCTACTGTGAAGGTGGCCAAACACGGGCACAGGTTGCCCAGAGATGTTGTGGTGCCTCTGTCCTTGGAGATATTCAAAAGCCATCTGGACATGGACCTGGGCAAATGGTCTAGATGACCCTGCTTGAGCAAGGAGCATGTACTAGGTGATCTCAAAAGGTCCCTTCCAACCTCAACAATTCTGTGATTTTAGAGTATCATGAAGAACTCTAACTCCATGCTATGATAAACCAGCTGTGAGCTGTGTAGCTTCTAGTTTCTGAAAATGCTCAGTGGGTACTTGCTTGGGACTGCTGCATCACAACAACCATGCAGCAGCGGTTTCATCTTATTTCCATTCTAGTCACATCCAAAATCTTGCTTGCTTGTGAAGCTACATCTCCCTGTGAACTTTACAAGCAACTGAGATTCATAGCAGTATTTGTGTTGAAAGTTCTTTGATATGAGTGCAAGGTGATGGCAAACAATACTCATCTGAAGTTTGCAGTTTTTAAAAGGCACCTACAGTGCAGGTTGAGGGAGGGGATTCTCCCTCCTCTACTCAGCTCTGGTGAGACCCCCCCTGCAGTACTGCCTTCAGCTCTGGGGTCCCCAGCACAAGAAGGACATGGACCTGTTGGAGTGAGTCCAGAGGAGGCCACGAAGATGATCTGAGGGCTGGAGCACCTCTGCTGTGAGGACAGGCTGAGAGAGTTGGGGTTGTTCAGCCAGGAGAAGAGAAGACTCCGGGGAAGCTTAGAGCAGACTTCCAGTACCTAAAAGGGGCCTACAAGAAAGCTGGGGAGGGACTTTTTACAAGGGCATGGAGCGATAGTACAAGCAGCGGTGGCCTTAAACTGAAAGATATGTAAGGAAGAATATAAGAGATATAAGGAAGAAATCCTTCACAGTGAGGGTGGTGAGGCACTGGCACAGGTTGCCCAGAGAAGCTGTAGATGCCTCATCTCTGGAGGCACACAAGTCCAGGTTGGATGGGGCTTTGAGCAGCCTGGTCTGGTGGAAGGCATCTCTGCCCATGGCAGGGGGATTGGAACTAGGTGGCCTTTAAGGTCCCTTCCAACCAAAACATTCTATGACTCTATGATTCTATGATGCTTTTCTTTAATTTTCTTTCCTCTTTTAAAGATATACACTATCTACTGATTTTTGCTTTTTCTCTAGCTAGCTGGCCGTTCTATTGCATATATCTAATTTTAAAGAAAATTCCATATATTTCAGAATATTTTTGTTAGTTTTTTTCCTATTAATATTATAATTTTGAAGCACAGAGGAGGGGAGGTATGAATGAACTGCTGAATGTTTGCTGGTCTATTTAAAGTATCTTTTTTGAGCTTCTCAGAATCCCAGGCAAAAGAAAAATCCCTGGCTATAAGAGGTAGGATGTGCATGAAACCAAACAAAAATCAGCTAATTAAGCACACCATCATTTTCTATGCAGCCAGCAAGAGTCTACTAGGAGTGTGAGTCTAAATCCTACTCAGTAAAAACAAGTCCTTCCACTGACTTTAGTAGACGTAGGTCATGTCCAGGTGCAGCACAATCTAAACAAATAGAGAAAACTCTGTTGGCAAAGAAATATTTTGATATACAAGGTCCAATTAATCCTTAGATGAGAACTAAAACTTAACTTGTGAGTTGCAGCCTCTTCAGCCTGATTTTTTATTAGATATAAATAATCTTAATTTTTTTCCACCGAACCAGCTTTTCAAGAGCTCTACTTGTAGTTGTCGTGCAGTTTTAATACGCAATGAACATTCATTATGGCAACATTAATGTGGCAGACATTACACTTCAAATAATTGCTGCCTGCCTTAATTCCTGGTTTGTCCTTTTGTAAGCATTAATTACATGTGTCAACAACAATCAGTTTAGAGTAAGATAATTGCAGGTATGGAAAAAGGTTACTCTTAGCAAATATGTACTTGAAAGATAATGTCTTCATAGTATTAGGGCTTTATTTACTTCGAGAGCTTCAAGAATTTGTTGGAGACCCCTTATCTTAGCTATATAAACAAAACGGACAGTCCATTATAATTTTTTGTGTATATGTTTATCACACTAGCTAACAGATTTGGGATGATTTTTTTTTTCATAGTAAACAAGGCATACAGATGTTTGTTGGAGATTTGGAACAAACATAGATATTTATATTTATTTCACTCCAATATGTTGAAAGAACTACTCAATAATAAGCCTGTTTGAAGATACATCTAATGCTTTTTGCCAGACTGCCTCAATTGCCATAATTTTGATAAAAATTTCTAGTGCCAATGCCATTGCTCATGTATTTAATCATATAGATGCTCAGCATTCTGTTAGCTGTGGATCCTGTGTGTTTTTCAGGGTCTACAAGCATGCCCTAGATGTCAAATTTGGCATGACTTATTTTTTTAGATCATTCTAGTTTTCATTTGCTTTACTCACAAAGTCAAATAAAGTGTGTCTTTGTCATCCATGACAGACTTATATAAACATTGCTAAAAACATGAAGTGAGAGTGAACCAACAACCTCTAGTTATTTTGATACCTTAGCAAATTAGAAATCTTCTTGTGCTATTCCTACTGGACATAGAGGAGAACTGATCAGTATTTTGATGTAATAATAAAATTTTACATGCTGGAAGACTACTTTCATGTCACAACTTCATCTCCTTCACAGTGGATATTTCCAATTTCTTCAATTTTTCTTTACGGATCATGTCTTATACATTTCTGATAATTTCACATACCTGTGGTTAGTATTAACCTTCTAGATCCCTCCAATTTGCTTTTGGGCATACAGGGACCGATCTGCTGCCTGAAGCTTCACCAACATCTAGCAGAATGACATAACACCTCTCTGTTCCTTATAAAACATTTCTCTTTAAACCTGTCCAAGTGCCATTGATTTCTCTTGAAACGATAGCACGTTGCTATTGTTTGACCAATATGCAGTTTGTGGGCCAGTATAACTTCTAGGTCATTTTATGCTGCAGTGCTGCATATCTACTTTTCTCCAAATATTTCATCATCTGCTCTATAGAGCTGATCTATTCTTGTTCAGCTCAGCAACTTGCACCAGACAGTAGGTCTCTGGAAGTCAGAGCATCAATAGTTATAGACCTAACATGCTGTCCTTGAAAGAGAGGAAAATAGGTTACAGTTACCTGCTAATTTAAGAAAAAAAAAATAAATCTGAAAGTCAAACTTTGCTTCAGACTACCAGAATCATCTCAAATCATAGTTATAATCTTCTAACAAAGTAAATGATGAGTTTTTAAACATATGTGATTATACTTATGAGAATGCATAAGATTATTTTTTCTTACATACACTGAATACAGGCTAAAACTCCAGGAACGACCATAGGGAAAACTTGCTTTTGAACCATAGCATATTCAAAGTCACAAACGGTGAGATTATGAAATAACTCTTTCAGCAGCCAGATGAATATGTTATACATCACCGGTACAAGTTTTAATTTTCATTATCTAGAGTTTCCAGAGATTTTTTTTTCCTAGACTGTTTTACTCAAATATTGACTACATAGAGAGGAACATAAATTATTTGTTTCTCTGTGTCTGTCCCCACTCTGTCAGTGGTGTATTTGGGGAAGCTGAAAAAGGCTGTTTGAACAGTTTCTCATATGATAACTTATATTGAAATGTCTCAAGCTGACAACAATTGAAGAACAGAACATTGATTAAGCTAAAACGGATAGCAACCTTCTTGTATGAGCTGCTTAAAGCATATAAATATATAGAAGCTCATTATTAAGACCTTATCAGATTTAAAGTTATGATTTTTTAAAAAGAGAATTACTTTTTATCTACTCATGTAATCTACCAGTGCAGTGCATTAATAAAACATCTAGCACTTTCAGAAAAGGCTGATAATTAGTTGTTGGCACTTAACTACTAATGACAGCTGTAGAGGATATATTCTTAGCTTATATTTTATTCAGGTACTAATGGTTAAAGTTAGAAGCATAGTTAGCATACCAGGACATGATGATTCATACTGTTATTGATTTTGTTGCAGCCAACTTTATGCTTCCATGCCAAAATTGTCATATTGATTATTTGTGGCTAGTGGTTTGTAACCCTTACATCAGATTTCTGTCTAGACAGTAACAACTTTTATGAAATATTTAGTAAGAGTCTCCATGACCCAGGAATTTTCTTGAAGCTTAGTTTTACTTGCCTATTTTCATTTTAAAGACTGTCAGCAACTGAAAATGCAGTGTGATTTTCTGATTTGGAGACCTTGAATAATCTTTTTCTGGAGGCTATATTTCTCTGAATGTTATTTTAAATATGCAGTATATATTATGAAAGTGAAGAATTTTATTATATTGTGTTTATTGATCATAAAGTGGGTGCAGGATACTGGGGGCTCTTAAGCACATTTCATATCAGCAGAAATTTAGCTGGAACAAAACCACATAAGCTAGACATCTTGAATATAAAGAATCCATTATTTCTAGTATAACATATTTAATCCATCAGTTAGCTCTAAGGAATTAAGAGCTAGATGGTCTTTCATGTGGGATATACCCGTGCAGAGGACACTAAAACCTGTCAAATTCTAACCAGATTTTGCTTTCAGAAAAAAATTGCTTATCAATGTAGTTGAATATAGTTGAGACCCACCACAGCCCTCTTTCTGGTAATGGGAGCTCAGGAGAGAAATCACACACTCCCCTCCAGGCTTCTGGGACCACCTAGTTCAAGTGCAATGCAGAAGGACTCAGGCTAGAAGCATACAGAGAAAAGGAGAGAGAAAGGTACATCCTCAGATCTGAGGCAGCTGACTTGACATCTAAAATAGGGGAATGTGAAGACTGTGGACATTTTTTCCACAAATCTTCGTTCTTTAATATCATAGCTACAACTATCTACGTGCTGATGCTTGGAATAGTTGCAACACGCAAAGTTCATTATAAGGGGATTTAGTTTGCATAAGCTGTTAGACCCATATCTGTACTGAGTTCACATCCTTGAATTTCAAAGGAATAAAGCCCAGACACAATGCAGAGAAGGAAACCCAAGATGTTAACAGGAGCACATGGTCAGCTCACATCTCACCCAGTAAAAACAAGCAATCAGGATTTAATGTGGCTTATGAACCACATCTGCCTGGCTGTTAGACATAGGTGTTGGTCAAGGAACTGGCAAATGGAGCAAGGTTTCACCATGGTTCGGAAAGAAATTATGGTATGTCTGGAATATGGGAGATTTTCTTCAATTACTTCAGGAAAAAAAAAAAAAAAAGATAAGAAGAACCGTTACCAGGAATATAGAAAGGAGTGTTTAAGGGTTTCATTATTCATTCAAGGTAAACTGTGTCCAGGTAAGGCTTGTTACAAGAATGAAAGTAGTAACAAAGTAATGCTACATCTAGATTTAAAGTAAAGGAAAAACGTCTTCCAATCTCATATCATCTAGGTATATATCAGATATTGCTAACACAATGTTTGTAAGCATTTGTTACGATTCAAGATACCAGTTGAATCAATACCCACCGCTGTGCTCTTTATTTATGAGCATTCATATGACTTGCCTTGGATATGCTTTTTGGGAAGGTCTGTTTGACTTGGTAATCTTACGTGCATGCAAATAAATGCATTAGAGGGAACAAGCGTATTTGCTGTCTGTTCTTCACCATTTGTCATTCTGCTTTTAAAAAAGTTTTAATCATCCAGTGACGGCACCAACAATGCTATGTGCCTGAGGAGACCTATCACACAAGTTAATGACTAACAGAAAGCTAAACTGAACAACATTCAAAGACCTCATAGATTGAAATATTTTCTGTTATTTGCTGAATACTTGCCAAGACCACATAACATGTACAGTAACTGGGCCATGTTTTGTAATGCGTTATTGCCAAAAAGACACGGTATAAACAATTTAGACTGCAGTCTTTCTAGATCAAAAAGTTTTCCTCACAATGCAAACATATAGCCACTGTTAACACTAAATAAATAATAATGGTAATCAGAGTACAAAGAGGGACAAGGTGAACTTCAAAGAAGTAGAGAAACACCTTTTTACAACATTGTCTCCAGCTACAGAAAGAAAAGTCCTCAAGACGAAACATGAATACTGAACCACAGGAGAGAGTCTGAAGGTACAGATCATATCACTGGGATATTTGTAGATATACCACCAGCTTTACCTTACAAGCAGACCTAAAATAAACAGAAAATGCTAAGTATATGAATTCTAGCTTATAGCTAAGTAAAGACGTTTTAGAAAGAAGTGATTTCATTGTTATTTATTTCATGCAGAACTATCAAATTAGCTTGCAACAAACTGGAGACTTGCTGAGTTGATACATGGTTTAGTTGCTAAGTTTTCATTCTGGTATTCAAAAATAGTCTGAGCAAAGGACTGAACTTCCCAATCCCACCAGAACTGGTTTAAAATAACATGATGGTGGGAAGTTCCCATTTATGTGTGGGGTTTTTTATGCAATCAAAATAAACTATAACCTTTTCACTAGGAGTCAGCAACAAAAAGTGATATGCTGAGAATAGCTAGAGGATCCCCTAAAATAGAATCAATAAATATGCTTCAAGCTTCCCTTGGAAGCCTGGAAAAACTAAATATCTCTACTGGCCCCTCATGAAAGCTAATGATTTCTCCTCTTGTGAGCTCTTACTCCAGAACAAAAACCTTATTAATGGAAAAGGAAATGGATTTGGGAAATAATAGCTAAGGATACCTACAAATAAAGAAGATTTATTAACAATGTTGTAGTGTCTTGGACAGCAGGTTTTTCATCAGTATTCCCATCTGTCAGACAGGGCAAAATAATAGAAGACCTTTCATGTGAACTAGTTGAAAAAATGAGGTTTAGATTTAGAAAATTTTTTTTATCCAGTCTCAATTCAAACCAAACTCACCCTTCCCTTTTCTTTTAAATTTCCAATACATTTTTGTTTCTAAAATACATTACTTAAAATGTTCAAGTATGCAATCCCAAAATCAGATTCATCCTTTAAGGCCGCAGTGACAGTGACATCCCGCCTATACCACTATGGTATAGCTGAGTTTAGGTGTGTAGCTGCAGAGAGTCTAAAGACCCTTGGCAGATGGGTCAGATGGGCGGCTCCAGAGCCGTAAGACTATGGGCATCTCTTCAGGCTGAAAAAATCCAGGTCCTTCAGCTGCTTATATGGCCCCAAACCATCCTTGTGGTCCTCTGTTGGGCTCATTCTAGTTTGATTGCTCTGGTTTGTACAGAGGGTCCCCAAGCTGAACGTGGTACTCCAGATGCAGCTTCATGGACACAGAATAAAGGAGAACAATCACCTCCATTTGCCTCCCCCAAACATCTGTGTAAAGCAGGACCTTCTCTGAGCTGGTATAACTTTATTGCTGCCTTCTGCAACTTGGCCTCTGATGTGCAATTTAAGTAATTCCCTGACTCCCGCACGTCTTCAAAATGCAACAAAAGCACTCCTCACCCACATATTGAATATTTTTTTTTTTTAAACTAGTAGTTTTTGCCTTCAGAGTGCTTCAGGCTCTCTCTTCCTCTGTGATCTGTTCAAGACTAAGAAGCCAACATCTCTCCCCATCACCACTGAAGATCTAAATAAGCACTCCCCATGCTGCCCCACATAGTATGAGAGTGTGTTTTATGTCTTCTGTTTACAAGAAATCTGTTTGGCTTATTTTTGGGGTTTGGTGTGTTTGTTTTCTTTTTTTCCTTCCAGGAAAGCTAGCAAATAATATGTACTGAGATACTATGAATTCTTTATTTATTTTGCCCATAGTAGCAGTATCCAAAATGAAAAAACTAAACCTAACAAAATTCTGACCCTCCTTCCAGAAAAGACAAACACTTAAAGATAAAAGAGTTCATACAGCTTTTAAAGTGAAAAAAATTCTCTGAAGATTACCCATCTATGTAGCTATTATACCCAGATACATAACATTTATGTTATTCTTTTTGCCTATATGATACCTGTCTAGACTAAGACTGAAGGGTTTTTGATAACTTCTCAGTACATTGGATGAAAAAGAAGTATGACAGCAGAAAACATCTGATAAATTAAATTTGACATGTTTTTTATCTATATAAAATGGATGCTGAACAGCTGGTAATTGCAAATATTTTAGCAGTCATTTTTGATGTGGAATATTGCTTCTGTGCTCAACATTAATGAGATGTGAGTTCTACTTCATCAAATTGACAGTTCTTAGGTTTTTTTGATGAGCACGTGATATATTTCTCAGAACAGCGGATAATGGATACATTTACCTGTGGAGAGAAGAAAAAAGTCTTAGTTTCGTTACTTGCTAGTGACCTATTTTGGTCATGCATTATGAAGCTGTGCAAACAAATATACAGGTACATATAAATAGAATAGATAATATAAGTATAGGTAAAAATAAATAGAAAAATCTATTCAAATTAATGCAAAACATGAGCACTTTCTCTAAAGGAACAGGAATTAAAATACATATCTTAAAAAGAATGAGTAGACCTAGTATCTATTCAAGAATTTAGGAACATTTACCTTTAGAGAATGACTAGGATTTCCTCTTCTGTAAAACTTTTTGCTGCCATATTTATTTTATAGAGTCTGTATTGCTATTGTTGAAAAAACAAGCCATGATGATACATGAAAGTAGCTGTTGGTTCATTAGAAGTTTCAGAGAGAAATCAGAGGGATTATTCAAATATTTAATGTTATTCAACCACACAAGCAGGATTAGTGCCTTTGATTGCACTGTGAAAGGAATATAAAGAAACTACGACTGTTCATACTCATGTCTAGGGAGATGATTACAGAGCCATCTACAGCTGCCTCAGTCAGACATGTGTATGATTTTGACTAGATCTGCATAAGGTCAGTGGGGGAGCTCTCATGCCTCAGCATTACAGTTTTTGGGTTTTTTAACATTTTTTTTAATTGAGTCATGGTTGCATGCATACACACTAGCATGCAAAATTAATCTTGCCATCCTTACCTGTACCAAGGGCCTAGGACTTTGAATTTCTTTTTCTGCTGCTGAGCAGCAAAACAGTGTAGAAAATCCCAATAGAAGACTAGGCATTTATAAATTGATGTATCAACACTGCTGGTGGAGACTGAAAAGGTAAACATTTGACCATAATGTCATGCTCCTGACTTCCAAATGTAAAAACATAAGAACAATGAATATGGGAGTATTGCATGGTGAGTGATGGTCACAGTAGGAAACTGGTAAATAACCAGCTGTTAGGTTTGAAGTTCTGCAGTGCCAAACTCCAACAGAATGAACTGAGGGTATTTTGAAGACTTTACTGTGGTTTTCCAGACAAAGGAATTGTTGTACTTCTCATCTCTCTGAACTTCATAACACATTACATAGAAAAGTATTTGTTACAATGTAATCATTAGGAGAACTGTACATGAGGAAAAAAAATGTACATAGAAAAGTATTTGTTACAATGTAATTATTAAGAGAACTGTACATGAGAAAAAAATATATTAAAGGCTTTGTCTGCTGAAAACAAAAATTAGGAGGTACTATAAAAATTCAGGGGACTAAGATATACAGGAAAAAATGGATATCTTTGACCACTGGAGTGAGAGAATTTGGATAAAATTCAATAGTGAAAACCCCAAACATTCTTTTCTATTTTTTTTATTTTTTTTTGTTTTGTTTTGTTTTGTTTTGTTTTTTCCTATGTCCTTGGTGGCACATCTGTTTTGAAAGATCTGTGTACATTACCTGATCACAGATCATAATCTGAACCCGAATATTTTCTACCTCCTCCTTTGTTCAAGGTGCAGCCACATATGAGGATAGCTTGTCCCCAAGGCATGCCACAGTGCAGTCTGGAAGCTGACTTTAGAAGCAGCCAATTTTTCCACAAATATGAAAAAAGGAAAACACTAACTTTTATCAGGAAAATATTTCTGGCGTAGATAAGGGATTGGCAGTGCTGCAGTGTTGATGATTCCAGACACCCAAGTTTAAACTGTAGATATTCCAAACAGTACAAGTACACAGAAAAATTATCTCAGGGATTTTAACCTAAGTAAAATCTGATCCTATTGTCCATATAAGCATCAAGGAATTAAAAAGATCATTAACAGTAGTGCTGGTTACATATAAAAATCAATTAATTCCAGAGAGGTATTGGAAGAAGTTGCTTAAAAGTTATTACAGTCAGGTTTTGGATTAGCTTCCCCAGAGGAGTTCTGAGGGGCCTGAACATGTTACAAAAGGGATCATGGGCTGCTGGTGACAGGAGAGCATACTGTGTTCTGTCATCCAGAAAGTCTCTTCAGTTTTAATGTTCTCCATTACAAGGACATTTGCACAGAAAAAAGGAAACCATGTGTCATAGAATATGGAGAAAAAAATACATTTAGTATTGATGGGCTTTTATACTACTGATTGATACAAGTTCTTGGTATAGTCATTTCAGCTGTGTCTTCTAAATTTTGTATATTCAGTACTGCGGGTCAGCAAGCACAGTCCTGCCATTCTGTAGTATCTATTCTTTTTTATCAATAACATTTGAAAAAGAAAGTAAAATGATCCTGGAATGAAAAAAAAAAATAATCTCTGTGTGAATAATAAACAAAATTCTTTCTCACTTATACAGCTTTTTAAATATTTCTTTTTTCTGCAACAGTCCGTAAATCCTACATAATAAAATAGTACTGGGAAGTCTTCCTTGTTATTTCAGGCAAAGACCTTATTTACAGTAACACCATCATAAGAATCTCCAAGATTATAGGAAAAAATCCTGGAGCCTGAAAGAGTCATGGGACAGAACTGAAAAGTGCTGAAAGCAGAACAGTACTTTATTAGCCATCAGGTCTATGAATGAAACCACAACATCATAAGAACATGATAGCTAGATGAATCTAAGCTCTCAGGACCTCCTTTCTGATTTAAGACCTAATAACAATAAATGGAAAGCATATATGCTTTAAACTTGCTAACTACCAGTCTAGGCTGTTACATATATGAAATCTTTATACCTTACAAGACATTCTCTCTCATCTGAAAATTTTTTTTAAAAAAGATTGCTTTAATTGTCTTGGTCTCAGTTTACTTTAGGTGACATTTCTCTCCACCTTCTACATCTTCACAAAGGTGCTAAGGACAAGAAAAAGCACTAGAGATCTTTCCTCGTCTTTGATGAGGATAACAATGGAAATGATTTGTTAATACCACAACACTGAACTCAATTTCTAAGACTGAGAGCTTCCTTGCAAGGAATAGAGACACCATCTAAAAATTTACTGCATTTTTAAATATGTTCTGATTAATGGGCACAGTGCCACCGCATGAAGACCTGTCTTAAATCTGCCTATGAAGACAGGTTTTAGTTAACTTCTACAGGAGCTGATGAGTGCGTGTAATTATTTTCCAAGTGTAACATCTCTTCAGGTATTATGCTTGTTGAACCCAGGTTCATTTTTTAAACAAATGGTAAAGCTATGAAGATTTTACAGATTTCTGCTATAAATATAGAAGAGATAGTAAAAATTACAAATACAATTTTAATTACTGTATCAATAGCTCTATTTTAACAAGGTTTAAGGAGCATAAATATTTGATTCTGCTCCTCAAATGAATGCAGCTAAATAAGTAGAAGCAATAATTATTCTGTTTCAGAACACTGATTTGAAGGACTTCAGCAGGTTACAGAACACAGTTGCAGACTTAAAGGTGAAATATATGAGTCTTAATGAATCCCAACAATCTGCTGTAGCATTGCCTCGATTATAATAAAATTTCTAAACATGTATTTTTTAAAACAAAACCACAAAACAGGCTTCCAAAGTAATTAATTTTTTTAAAATGAATAAATATTGAATGTTTTGATTGGTCTCTTGATGTAAGTTTGTAGTATACATTTTGCTTACCACTCAGCCACAAACTGTAATCATAAACTTCAGACATATAATCTGTTTAAATTAAAAACAAAATATTCCAGGAATTTGCAGATCTTTGTGGTGCAGGTTTTAAGAAAAACACCATATATCGTGAGACACGTCATAAAATTAAGTCACATGGCAATGCTGCATTGTTTGGGAACATTTTCATTTTAGAAGGCTGGCAGACTCAAAATGAGACGCAGTTTGTGGTACCTCTTTGGCTTCATCACATTAACTTTGGAACTATGCTGTGGGAAAATACTTCGTGGTTGTACAAGCAAATAAATACATAATGATTTTAGTACTACTTGTATTTAGTGTTTTAAGAAGCAAAGATCAAAACTAGGAAAGTGGAAATATTTTCAAAGAGTATATTGTGAATCATAATGAGAACAACCTTTATTTTTTCCTCTGTGTGTTCTACTTTCCACATCTTTATGTCATAGCCAATTATTTAAAAGTGAAAGTTCACTACGTCATTTTGCCTGAGTCTGTTAACTTGACTGCAATCCTGCCTGCTTTATCTGCAAAAACGTAGATTGTCCTCAGGGTTTCCAACCAGATGGACTACTGCTAGTTAGTACATTGAACCGCCAGCCAAAGGAGCTGATTTCTGACAGGCATAAATAGGGGTTAGAAAAGGATTCTTCAGATACAGAAACTCAACAAAGTCTTTTTAATAGTGCTGCTTTTCCTGCTCATTGGCTTAAAACTACAAGTCCATTCGTCTTTATTTCGCTTGGTAGATTCAGAAACACAATACTATAAGAATGAGCTTCTTAAGTAGTCTGTTTAAAATGTAGATATTTCTATAATGACCTCCAAACTTTTTTTCTCTGATAAAATCTGAAAAATACAAAATACTATTTTCTTTGCTGCTGCAGTCTTACCATGCTAACTGCATTTGCATCATATTCTGCTCATCACCATCTTTTATGACTCCCAATCTGTCATTTGTGAGGCTAACTGGGCTAATTTTGAATGTGAGATAACAGTTATTGTTCTAGAATGATCAGTTGGGTTTTTTTAAAGTTTCTCCAGAAATAAATATTATTAAATGTTTCAGACAAAATTTCCTGTTATGACAAATAAATTTTTACTTTGACTTTCAGAGGATGGAAGTCACGTCCTTACAGGTTTTAGAATTTTGACTTTTAACTGAAAAAGCAATGCTAATGTAATGCAGTGTTATTTTTTCTTCCTTTCTATAGGAGAAATTTAAGAAGGCATCACCCTATTCCTAAGTAGCTTAAATGATGGAAGTCGAATTATAGAGGAGATATGGAGAAGAGTAAACTTTTTTCTTAGCACATAACAACATCTTTCTTCTTTTGAATGCAATCACAGTAGAATATACATATTTCAAGGCTTAGTAGTTTGACACTCAAATCAACAATATTGCTGTTTCTCTAAGAAGCACTCCATTCTTATTGTGCCTAGACAGCTGAACAGGGACAAGAATCAATATTTAGAAGGGGCATACGATAGTACATTCTCTTCAAGGCATAGTCTCAGGAGTAAAATGTGCTTGCTGATATACTGTTATTGGTTGGCCATATGTTCTGATTCTGTTTATGTAGAAATAAACATCCTGGATGTGCATTGACATTTGAAAGTTGCATTTCCACTTACATGTAGCATACACATTTCAGTCAAGGTATATATTCAAAGCGTTTAGAATATTCTCATTCTGAAGCTGTAAAAAGAAGATCTAAACTCTAAATTAATTCCCAGTGTTGTTTTTGCCTACTTCTCTGTGCATAATTATTTTATACTGATGAGAAAGATTGATGCAGAATCCAAAAATAATGAAAGTCAGTGTAAAATTACTATCAGATTTACTACGCTCTGCATTAAGTTGCAGAAGACCAACTGTAGCAGATTACGTGGAAATAGGCTGCACTTTACTGAGAATTAGATGAATTGCAAGCTTGCTTGCGTACACCTCTGTCATCATGGATCATAAGAGATTCATATAGGGGGCCAGGACAATACTAGCTCATCTTAATAGACAGGTAGGACTGATGGCACAGAATGCCAAATAAATGACAATATACTGAAAATAGACATGAAATCACTATTTTGTAGAGTGGGGGCAAATCCCTGTAGTAGGAGAGGCTGTCACGAAGATTGTGAATAGTATACTAAAGATTTGAGAGGGAGGTTTACGGTCAAGATAACGCCAAAGCTCTGTACTACAAATATAAATAAGGACTGTGAGTTAAGACAGCAAATAAAAATTATTACAGGTGTAATTGTCCTTAAAAAACCCAAACAATTAATAGACTGAAGAGGTAAAATAAAGTCTTTATTTGATTAGATCAACCCCACTCAAGAATTGATGTAAGGTGTTCACTAAACTTTTAAAATGGATTTATATGTGTATTTTACTTTTGTGAAAATGTTCACAAGCAGCTAATGTTAAAATTAGAGCTAAAAGATCCAAAACCCTATTTAAGTCTAGTCCTGGCTCAAGGGGTCAATTTTTGACACAGGTGAAATTAGAATTTTTTACTGATTTCCGTAGCAACATAGCAAGATGATAAGCAAATAATTCGCTTACAGGTACTTTTCTATAGGACACTTTCATGCAAGCTTATGGTTTGCCACAGGTAAAAATAATATAAAATAAAAATAAAAATAAAGAGACAGAGAGCCTAAAGAAAGCGTTATTGGCAAACTTTTCTGAGACAACTGTAGATGGTGCCTATAAATACTTTGTGTCTAGTGATCCACTCACAGAGTTTCTAAGAGTTTAGGAAAAGAAGTAGAGGATATAAGTATGCAAGGAATACTTTAGAAGAATGTACTCTTTCTTGGCTAAGAAGAAAAGGGAAGTGTTATGACTGAGCTGAAGCAGGCATGTATGTAAAAAAGTTAGGACCTGAGAAGATCTGTGGAGAGGTGAGCTAGGATGCAAAAACAAATGAGTTGAAGAAGTTGCTGACCACAGGAAGAGACTAAGCACATAGAAAGTGAATAGATGAAAACTGAACAAGTCAATAGAGAAATTATCATTGACAAGAAGAGAAGACTTTGGGGTATTTACGTTCTGGCTGTCAGAGAGCCAATTGCTTTTTGTGCACTGTTTTTAGTTTTTGTATATGTGTTTCTCCGTATTAAACAGTAAATGTGTATGCAATAGACTGACTACAGTTCATGCAGATCCAAAATGTAAAAATAACATGACTGACATAGGCAGATGGAATCCAAATTAACAAAGGGGAAACTTTACCACTGAAAATACTAGAAAAAAACTCCTAACATGAAATGGTAAAAAAACATAAAATCACAAAGACTGTAGAAATCATCTACAATAGGTTAGAAAGAGGTGAAGAAAATACAGCAGAGGAGTGCTAAAAATGTTCTGGATGTTTCATTTTCAGGTGTCCAAGTAGACCCACATTAGCGACCTCTTAATAATAGTGAGCACTATATATATATCTCAGATTCTTTTAACACTTTTCCAGTTAGTTATTCAAAATTGGAGTCACTGTATTTTCCAAATACACCCTAACCGTCTTAGCTTGTATGTTTTAGCATGCAAGTTGCCACTGGAATTCAAGGAAAGGAGATTGTTGAACTAAATATTGCAATCTGAACATTTATTCAGACAGTTTAAGATGAGGAAAATTTCCAACCTAAAAGTTAAAAGACTGATAAACATCTACTAGGAGGAAATAGAGGAAGAATCCTTACAAAAAGTACTTCTTAATCCTACATCACTTTGTCCGGCAATAAGTATTTCAGATCATATGTTTTAGCTATTGAACTAGTGTGGTCATTTCAGAATACAACTTCCTTGGTTACAGATCAATCAAGAGAGTCTCTTTTCCTTACTTCACAAAGTTCCTGATGAGAGCTTTTGCTATGTCATCTCCTGAAGCAATACGCTTCTTCTACTCTCTTATTATTGGCAATAATGGAAGCAAAATGAGAGCAGAAGAATGACAAAAAAAGTCACTGCCATGTCTGGCTTAGAGTGCCAGTTCTACACAGGTTGAAATCTGAATCTGGCTAAAACTACCCTTGTGTGCAAAATTTGTCTAGCAGGGTGCTAAATTACTTTTCTTTTGTCTCCGAAGCAGAGATTCTTTTCAAATTAATCAGATAAATGTGCTACACTCTGAATTACCACCAAATCAATTCCACGTCCAACATTTTCTGAGTGAGAAAGCTCCCAGTGACGCCCCAAGGAACAGTAATGTGCTCAGAGCGCAGCTGAGGCACACAGGTTGTATACAACAGATGGGAACAAGCATGGGTTTTAGGCAAAGCTGCATGACATTTACTCTAAAAGTGTTTCTTTTTCCTAATATCTTTTCTTGGTGTTTTCACTACGCTGTCAATCCTCATTCAAAAGCTGAGGAGTGTTTGCTTCAGATAGGAAGCTGGGAAGGGAGCCTACTTCAGTAGTAGCCGCTTTTTCCTCTCCCAGTTGGGCATTAACACTCCGCAGAGACCTTTCCCTGAGTTGTAGATTCAAAATTATCACTTCTTATTTCTCACTAATGGGACATTAGTTGAAAATAAGAAAGCTATATAAAAAATTGCAGGAAAAGTAGTCTGCCAAATTCTGTTCATGGCATTGCTTTGTTATTTACCCATTAGAAATGCTTCTAAGCAAGTTGGCTTAGCTCAGGCCCCTGCGTAAGACTTCCCACTGCATAGAACAAGAAAACCATTACTCCCTGAAGTCATCACTGCATTTATGAGACTTATCAGGCAGTGAGGGTAAAGGACATTCAAGACCCCAGCCAGGTCTTTGCTGTTTGTGAACACCAGGTACCTCTGCAGTCTCAGGTACAAATGAATTAGTTATCAATCTTGTCATACCTACACTTAGAGCACTCTGAGTTTACAGCAGATATGTTAATGTGAACGTAGCCTCTCCTGCTTTATGTTGACGCACAGTCTGCTTTCTACGTATATTCAGGGGATTTTAGATTTTATTTTTTTAAAAAAGGACTTTTTTGATTTTTAAAACTGATTTTTAAAAGGTTTTGGATTTTTTTTGTTGTTGTTTTTTGGGGTTTTTTTTGTTTTTTTTTTTTTTTTTAAATGAAGATTTCCTTTTAAGGATGGAAATTGTGAAGAATGTCAGGAAATCTTGAGAACAACTGTAGCAAGCAGAGCATGGTCACATCAATGCTTGACCTTCCAAGAAGTCATCTTGCAATGCATTTTCATTGTTGCACGCATGTTTCTTGCCAACATTTCACAAAAACATTTCTGCCTGAAACAGCTCCCTAGTGTGGAGATATATCAAGCTCCATTAAAAAGGAAGCCAGCTGTACTGTTTATAGGTGTATTAGATTTTTTTGATTATGAATAAACTTTTATGTGGTAGGTGGGAGAACCTGGTCTTTCGTAATGCAGATATTCCTATATTCCTGGGAGCTGTCATTGTCAGGGACTTTAAAGCAAAGGTTTTGCAATTTGTAGAACTTTTTTCTTCAAGCTTCAGATCTTTCATTCATGTTATTTCATACTCCTTAGTTTTCACTACCGAAAAAAAGACCAACTCTCTTCCTCTGGAGAATTGGAAACAGCAGAGAAGAAACTTAAAATCTAGTGGCAAAACAAACCAAAACAACAATAAAAAAGAAAACCCTTTCTGAAATTTAAATACCTTGCAAGCAAAGGCATGGTCACTGAACACTGATCAACATGCCGTAAGCAAAGGTATAAGCTTATTCCTCTAACTTTGTGTCATTCAAGAATTCAGAGAACAATCCAGCCTCTTCTCTCCCACGATCTCCCCAGCCTTTGATCTGTGCCACAGCCAGGAGTGGCCCGAGTGGGACAGAGATGCCTGGGGCACAGGAGCTGACACATCCAGCCCCATCTCTGCAGGCTTCTCAGGCTACCTCTCTCTCGCTTTTCCAAGCAAGGAAGAAAAAGCACCTCAATAAGGTCTTTGCAATTTTTTCCTCAGAAGAAAGTTTTACTTTTCAAACAAAACCTTAAATCAAAACAGTCTGTATGAACCCAGAAGTTTTATATATCTTCAAGGACTAACTTCTTTCTCCAATGAAAAGTTTCCTTCCTTACTAAGCTCATTTGGGATTAAACAAAGCACTGTCCCAGGTGAATCTGATAAGCAATCAGAACCAGCTAAGCCCATAAATAGTTGTTACAAGCTGGTACTGCCTTTTTTTCTTCTTCCTTCCTTCAAGAAGCAGGTAATTGTTACTGGGGCTTGGGCTGAAAAAAAAGGTTTTTATCCTTCCTGTGAGTGTGGAAAAATGGTGGAAAAATTGGGTTTTCAGTACTAAAAAGCTGATATTGTGGATTAACTTTTTGTAGAACCAAGGTAGGAGGAATTGGTGCTACAGTCTAAGTGCTGAGGACTGTGTCTGTTGGAGAATTTTTTTCTGTACAAGTCCTCTAAGCTCAGGTCAGTCCCTTATTCCTGTTAGTTGGCTTATTTGTTTTTCTGTCTCACCCAGGGGTTTGTTGGGGTTTTTTTAAGTGATTAATGAAATTGTAGCAAGAATATTCTGTGCTTAGATAGTTCTAATGCTAACTTAATTTAATCAGTACTTCCCATTTTTCCTAGTTCTGAACAAAAATAAGAACCTCTGAACTCCTGATGGCTATATTAGTATGTCAAATAGGAAAATATCCTCCTTGTCATTTCCCACACATGTAACTATTTTTTAATTTTTTTATTTCAAATTGTATAACCTTGCTTAAATCATGACAGCAATTGAGGTTAATTTAAATGAACTGCATACTCCTATAAATTAGCAAATAAGACAGTCAATTAACCAAATTAAATCTTATTGGAAATTGGCTTCTGCCATCTGGAAATTTTTTATTAGACTTTATAGTTGGCATGACCTTTAGAGTGGAGCTAGCAGGATTTTTTATTTCTCTAAGAAATGCTTGACTTGGAAGAATGAAGTATTTGTAAAGCATTTTTAATATTCCTACGCTTGCTGGATAACTGTAGTGGGATGTAATATATTCATGTCAGTGAAGAGGCAGTTGAATAGGTATGGAGTTTCTTACACAAAATCTGAATTACATGTCTATGTTACCCTGTGGCTATTTTTTTTCTCTATTTTATTATACAGTCCTCTGATACACTATGGAATCTATCACAGTAACGTTGGCCTTTATCTGTCAGCCTTTAAGCTGCTTAACTTCTTTTTAAATTGCCAGGTTTGTTTTACCTTTAAAACTTCCAGGGAAATCAGGGGTATGCTTATATTAAATAGTGATGTTTTAAGGTATCATTTCAGTGGTACCCAAGCTGTCCTCTCTACGGACAGCTTGGAAGCGTGCAGTCTGGACATAGTGTTGCATGTATGTGCATGCTTTCCCTCGCCATGGGAAAACATCAGGGTGATGTGGTTCTGGGCAGCTGCTTGTTCAGTGCTAGCATGGGGGTCACTGCACCCTGCTCTGTTGCATAGTATAATTTTGGGGCAGATAAAGTGTCTGTGTTACCGCATGAAGTTGCCCTTACCTTTAGTTGGTGGGAGCTTTTGTAGCTTGCTGACCTCATTCAGGAGGTTTAACCTGCAGCACGCATAGGTTTGTAGACATCGGCTTATACTGAGGTTAAATTGCTTTCTTCTGATAGCCTTGTTTGCTCAGGGACTTTAGCGGGAAGTGATAGACTACCCAGGCAGGTTGCCCAGAAATGTTGTGGAGTCTTCATCCTTGGAGACATTCAGAAGCCATCTGTACATGGTCCTGGACAACTGACTCCAGTTGGCCCTGAGTAAGCAGAGTGAGGTGTGGACAAGATGATCTTAAGAGGTCACTTACAACTTCAGACATTCTGCAATTGAATAATCCATGCTCATGGCCACTGCAGCTCCTTATCAGTTGTCTCAAAGTGTCTTCTCTATTATAACATAAGGTCACATTCTTCAACACGATCAGGTAACGGACCCTCGCAAAGAAAGCAATGATAGGAAATAGTTGCCAAACTCCTGAGTTGTTGACCTAAGCCCTGGCCTTTTGCCTGGCTCTGAGAAGCCCCTGGGATAAAATTATTTACTTCAAGTCACAAACTGCTTTGCCTCTGTCAAGAAATGTGCTACACGATGCATGACTAATACGCAGTAAAACTGTCACTGTAGTACACCCATATGCATGAACAGACGGGCTGTGGTGCCCAGATGCCACAGAACTGGTCATACAGCTAGGAAGTTCCCTTAACTGGGGGAAGAGTTCTGTTTTTTCAAGCTGAAGAGAGCACCCGAGCTATACAGACACAAGTAGGATTTCTTTCTCCCCCCCCCTCCCCTCCCCCGCCCCCGAGATCAACTGGAACCAGTTTGGGAAGAGAAGGGATTTTGAAAAAAGGGCATTATTGTGACATGGGTTTCAAAAGCTTCATGTGCATACATATGCTTCATACACAGGTGCTATCAAAGCACCAGATGGTTTCACCACAATTAAGGATCTAGCCCTACATGGTCAATGAATGTGCTTCCTTTTTACTGTGTTTCTGGTGATGTCTTATGCGTGGGTACTGCTCTAAAATGGACTTTAGACTTTGCACTGTGCTGCCTTCCCTAGAATAATTACCACAGATAAGCATTGCTTGGTGTAAGATCTCCAGCTTTTAATATTTCGAGAGCTTGCTTGAACAAATAATGGACAGTTCAATAATTGTTTTGAATGCATCAAATTACTGGGGAACTAAAAAACTGGATTGAGCAAAATCTTGATTGTGGTTGAGGTCCAGAGTGTAAGAGCCTCTAAGCTGTCTTCCCTAACTGGGTCTTGACAATTTGGCAGCTGCTGACAACAGGTAGAATTCATGTCACCATTTCTGGAAATATATCTGCTACCAGAGTTATGTCCTGGGGGATTTTTATGTGATGCTAACAGAACTGAAGAGTTCCACTGCAGAAAAATTTTATGCCCTCCTAAGGGGCAGCAAGTGGCTGAATGAGCAGGGAGAGAATATCTGCTGCAAGGCTTTCATGTAATCTCTTCTAGAAGGAAACAAGGGGATGCTAGAACAGCTCTGATCCTTAAGTGCATCTATTTTTCCTCAATTCCACAGGGTAGTCAGTATATTGCAAGAGAAACTGGGGTCTAGAGGCACTTACAGTGCTGAAGTGTCCTAACTGTATTCCTTCTTAGAAAGGAAGGACTCAGACTTCTGCTAAGGCTTCACAGGTCAGATTTGTCTTAGTCCTTTTTAATTGGGAGGATGAGTATCTAGGGAGCCTTGAAGAATGAAATAAAGTGGAAACAAAGCTGGATATGGTGCTGGAAATGTTTATTTACAGTGAGGTAGAGATCCATTTCATTGCATGCATTAGGTAATATTAAAGCATAAATATTCAGTGCCTGCTACATTTATTCAGATAAACCCTTGGGGTGCCTGTTTTGGGGGGATGACTAAAAGCTAGTTTGCTCTGCCTCAATCAGAAGGCAGAGTGAGGTGCTGAGATGCTATGGTTAATATGGACTGTGCTGTTTCCGCACTTCTGATATTATTTTGTAAATCAGTTTTCCAGTGCACTGTTCCACAACATAATTTTGTGTTTATTTCAAAAGGCAGAGTGTTGTTTTATTTCTAGCTGTTTTCACAACAGAGGCTTTATTTCATTAACTTCAGAGTACATTCTAGGTAATAAGTTTTATTTGTGATAAGTATCAGAGAAGAGGTTTTTGAATTCTGCTAATCCACTGAAAATAATGATTGGAAATGTCAATAATTTATACCACTTTCTTGCAGGTGTCTCCTGTATAAACATGAAAATTAGGTATTAATCTTATGCTCTTGCACACTCCATACTGGACAAAAATGTTAGCTCATCTCTCCTGCAAAGACATGCTTAAATCATAAATCAGGCTATATTAAGGGTAGTGTGAAAGTACATTTATTGTCGTTATAATAAGATACAACATATATCTGAAATGTGCATCAAAAGTTTGTAGATTCTTAATATCATTACCTCTGCTCAGAGATTCTAATTTCTCTTGGTCTCAAACTGTAGCATTTGTTTGCTTCTAATTGTTAAAGTATTTTTGCTTGCTTCAGAATTTTACCTAATTACTTGATTCGACAGATATGTGGAACTGAATATATTTATACATCTACCTCCATGCCTGGGAGCATGAGAAAGCACTAAATAGATAAGCTGTCTTTTCAGCTCCGCTGGTTCTTTGCAGTCCCTATGATGCTGTATCAGAGCTCCAGAACATTAAATTACCTGGCAGTCATTAAGTCCTAAAAACTGGATATACTAATAGGGTGTATTAAATATTTTACTTAAATTGAAGCCGTATGAGCTGCCTCTGTCCTTGTCTTTGTTGCCAAATTTAACTAATATTAAATTTTAATGTGTTTCTCTAAAAATAAATGTGTAACAAAATATTTCATAGCTAGGGTTGAGTTTTGGGGATGCATGAAACCTTATAATGTATTGAACGCAGCTGATCTGTTTGCTCCTAAACAATTGGAATTGGGCTTCTCAGGTATCTCGGTGCTGTTCAGCAACCTTAAAGTAACATCACGCTATTCTTCAAGGAAAAATTGTATGAATTTACTCAGATTTTTAACCTGTTATACTATAAAATGCCAAGCTTATGACTGTTTCTTGTCTGAAAGCATTCAGTGGTACATTAGTGTAATGGGCAGTTTTGTTGGCTTCCTCTTTTCTATAGATATCTATCATAATGTTGCAGTTCCTCTGTTGAAAATACTTCAACATGAAAACAAATATAAAACAATTGACTGGGGCTTTTTTTCTAGTCAGCACTGCTGAAACCAAAGTCAATATATTGGAATGGGGATAGGAGGAGTTTTAACGTGAGCTGTGGGCTCTTTGACTTTTCAAAGGAAACCCTGCTGTTGCTTTCTATAGGAGGCAGCTCTTAACCCTTCTTTTTCTATAGAGCTGTGACCTCTTCCCTTTGGCCAAGGAAGACATTATAAACCAATTTGCATCCTAATTTAGTTATCACCAAAAGATGATACTATGTAGCTCATGAGGGTTTTGCACGGGTTTTTTTTATATTATGCTATAGCAAAAAGGGAAAAAGGCTTCCGAAAAAGCGACAGAAGTTACCATCTTCTCTGGTGTGGTGGGGAAAAGGCATGAGAGACTCAAATTCTTTTCCCATTAGGCGGTTGAGTAATTACTCAGTGGCTCTTTTTACTCCCCAAAATTAAACTTTGTTTGCTTTGACTTCTGAAAAATCAGGGGAGGAGAAAAACGACCTGTCACTGTTGAATGTATCTTTCTGGGAAAACATCTGAAAATGAGAAGTTGAGGTCTTCTTTGAAAATAGTTGGGAAGCCAAATCAATTTTACTAGTAATTATACTCGCAGTTCTGTAGAAGACCAAGTGATACTGGGGAAAAATAAGGCAATTATTAATTAATTTTCTCCTGTGCTAGTGTGGACCTTTATTCTGGCAAACGTGGTTAAGTTACTTAGCTTCTCTGTATTTCATGGTGTTTCTGAATAGCTTGTTCACTACACAGAATTATTTCTTATTAAGAAAGAATTATTTCTTTTTTATTTAGCAATTAGCTAAATTAAAGAGAATGCAGGTTGTTGAAGGTAGATAGAAAAAATGTTAAAATGATATTAGATACTAAAAAGGACAAGTATAATTTTTTAAAGCTACATAATTAGCACTTAATAGTCTTCAAAAGACTATTCTAACCTTTCTTGGAGGAATATGAATTGCGAATGTCTAATTTGAAGTAATTGAGGGTTAAAGTGCTATGAGTGACAATTTAAGTATAGGGTGAAATGATCAGTTGTTTAGAGTGTTCTTTATCTTTTAACTTTCTCAAAACTGTCTTTTATGCCTGTATTATCTCAGTATAGCTTTTTCTGTGAGGTCTTATCTGATTGAAGTTGTACGGGGTGGAACATGCATGTTTTGATAAGTAACCCCTGTGCCATATTTATATCTCAGTGTGGTACATAGCAAGTTTTGCTTTCTCCACGTATTGTAATGTGTTTGTCACAAACTTCATGAAACATCAAGGGAGACTATTGCAGCTGACAGAAACGGGTGCCGCACCACCGATTTAAATGGATTTGTGCCTGCCTACGTCCATCATATATTTGGTTGTCTTCCAAAATATTTTTTCTGTCAGAAATGACAATTTCAGCCTGTTCCACTGGTAATATTGCTAGAATTAATGGTGGTATTATGCAGTGAAATGTAACTGGCCAGAATCTGCCAGTTGATTTTCTTATTAGGCAACCTTAATTTTGCTTACATTGCAATGTTTCTATTTTATGACAAATGCAGGGTTTTTTTAAATTAATTCCAGTGCAGAAAAAACAACCTTTCCTGTTTTGATGATCTTACCCAACTTTCATTACTGTATTGATATGCATAGAGGCTGCTGCTGCAAACAACAATTTCCTAGCCAGTCATTCTGACAATATTGCTTTCCCTTTGCTGCGTCAGATGTTAAATTGTCTCTGCTTTCAAGGCCCTTCACAATATCACTCCTCCCTGCTTATTTCCTACTCGGTGTCAAATGCCTCACTCCAGCTCCCAGACGGCTCCTGACGTCAACATCTTCCCTGCACCCAGCTATGTGTTTCAGCAAACCCTCCTTTCTCTTGCACCGTCCCTCATGCTTGAGAGGAGATTTTTTGTAAATGCCTGTTGGGCTACTTCATTATCCCCTTCAAATCCCTCCTTAACTCCCCTTTGCTCTGATGCCTGCAGGGATCGTGCCGACAGTTAGCCTGGTGATGTGTTATGACTGCCGCCAATATGGTCCCACGGTTTCCGTGCGCTCCCCTGTCTGCATCCATCTGTTCTCTCTCCTCTTGCGCTCAGGATATGCTTATGTGCCTGTCACTGTTGCTGGGGGAATGACAGGAGAACTGAAGTAACTTCACATTAGCTACCAAGGATGCAAGCGGCTGGGAGCTCAGCATGGGTGGACCTTGCCTGGTCCGTGGTGCAGCACAGCTCTAGTCCTGGCCCTAGGGAACAGGCACTCTTCATCAGCCTCTTCATCATGTCCTTCCGAAGTCTGTACGTGGAGATCCTGACATATGGTCAGGGTCACATCCTGAACTTTGCCCAGTGCAGGGTAACTCTCATGCAGCTTTTAAAAAAAAAAAAAAAAAATTAAAAATCTAACTTGTATGAGACAACAATTTGAAATATAGTAAGTGGTAGATAAAACAGAAGGGACTATACTTTTTTTATCATTGAATTGCTCCTGAATTTCTGACAAATCAGATAGAGGTACACAAAGTGAAAAGGATGCATGACTCCAATACATATTAAATAGAAATCAGAGTCTTAAAGTCCAAGCTAACAACATTGACTAAAGACTGTAGAGAAGAAATTCCATGTGTTGGTACCGACAAGTAATATCTCGGTTCACAAAATCAGCAACACTTTAACATAACCAAATTGTTGGTCTTTTTAAAAGTTGTGCACAAATACAAATAGAACAAATAATAAATAGATGACACAAAGACCAATTTCTACATCGCTGAAGGTATTTTCATACCTACTATACCGGGCAGTATGTCTTGGTGGTGATCTGGGCATGATCAAGCCTGCTTTGGGAGCCTCTACTATAGTCATGCTTATTGCCTAGTACTTTCAGACTATGAAGTAATTCTGTGCATTCTTGGAAGACAGGTGTTCAGGTATCTTTACCTATGCTTAGGAGCCCCAAGCAGCTATTTAATGTCAGTACAACATGAATTTATTTTGAAGATTTGAGGAATAGATATCCTAAAACCACAGAGCTTATATGACTCTTCCAATTGCATAAGCAGTTAACTTTTGGATAGACACTGTTTAGAGAATTTCAGTTTAGGAGGGCTGGATTTAAGGCTTTCTGTGGATTTAGCTGGATTACATTTTGTTCAAAAGGTTTTGGATGTATTGTGAAATGTTTATTATACTGATTTTCTAGGAAAGAAATATTTTTATTTGAAAAATGTGTTTGACTTTCAGAGTCATTTCACCTAACATTGGCCAATTTATTTTTATAGAATCTTTTGGTATATAGGGGACCGAAAAAATTTCTAGTTTTGTATCCAGTTAACTTTGGAGTTTTCAGGAGAAAGAAAATTACTATCCCTGCCTAGCTTTAACAAAACTAACGAACAAAACTAACCAACCAAACTCTCTAAAACAACCCCTTCCTCATATTTAATCCTTGAGTGTAGTTGAATATCCTTGGTCTTCTCTGGGAAGAATAAGAATACTTTTTTCCTCTTGAGTAATCCTGAAGTTCTATGATGCTTGTATGACTATCTCAATTAGAAATGGAAAGAAATTGCAATTAAGTACTTCTTCAAATGAGAGCTAGGCAAGACAATAGGTAAATTATTCTCTGGAAAGATTATGAAATATCTAGACAACTGAAGTGTTACATAAATTCAATAAGTAACCCTTATTCTTAGCAGGAATTATAAGAGGAATCTATTTTAAGATGTTAGTCTGAAATCTGGATGTAACTGATACTGGCGTTATTACCAATTAGTAACTTGTGACATATGGTAGTAGCATCATTAGAGATAATAATAGGTAGGGCTCTTAAATGATACTTGCAGTTCTGCAGTGCTAACTTCTGACTCAAGTGGACCAAGAAATTGTTCCTAACGGAGTCAAGCATTTTGCCTAGGAGAATAAAAAGAGTAATGTGTAGGGATATGAGCCTTTGTCTTAATCTGACAGCAATATTGTCATTACTGATGTATTGGCTTCCATGCTTGCTTCTTTCAATAAAGTTTTAGAAAAGTGACTATAATTGGTGCAAAAACCTTCAAGTCGTTCAAATAAAAGCAAGTTTTGAATGCTTTCTCCAATATTTTCCAATGGGATGTGGATGTTTGTCTTATTAGTTGCAGGGCTTTGGGGGAAAAGTAATGTATCAGGTGGAAGATTATGACACTAGTAACAAGAGGGAGAGCTGAATATGTCTGATTATAGCCATAAGTACTTTTCAGGAATGCTTATTAAATACGATCTATTGCTGGAGTTAGATTAAACGTATAACTCACTGAAGTTGGAAGTTTAAAATAGGGAAGTCATTCTAAACTTGAGGTGGTGAAAGGTAATGTATCAGTATAGCAGGTTTAGCAATGTGTAAAAAAAATCCCTTCTCAGATGGTCCCTGTTTGCCCATCATTCAGTCCTTATCTCAGAACAAGTATAGCCAAGTTATTTTTCAAGGGATAACACAACTTGGTGCTTAGTTGGCTCCACTGTCACGTTGAGAATACTTACTTACACATGTCAACTTATCTCTTCTGCAGTTTAATTAGTAAACATAGATTTCCACAGCTCATAATACTACCCTTTAACACCTACTTTGCTACTTAGTCTCAGTCTTTTTTTAATTGTTTTCCCCCAGCAAGTACATAAATAACCTGCATATAATATTCCACCTAGACTTTGTTTCTGAGTAGTATTTAGAAATAACACTAACATCTCCAGTTGTTGTTATATGATGATTTTAAATTGAATTTTTAAGATATTAGACGCAAGTAAATGTGGAAACAGAAAACTAAGAGCAATGTTTTTCAAATTCATTATTGCCTTTGGTTTGCTTTTAAACAAAAGTTGTTCTCTTTTTTGGAGAAAAATAGCTATACACATCCTTCAAAAAAAGGACCAATTCTTATTTGAAGTCAGATAATCCTACAAATTTTTCTACTTTTTCCTGTTATTTACCAAAAACCTCCAGAAGTGGTTCATAACCACTCAAAATAAAATCCAAATATTAAATACGCTTGCATTCCCATTAAAGTTTTTATTTTTTCCTTACAAGCAAATGGTATAATTACCTCTTACAAGAAGCACTTGATTTTAAGGGCCTGATCCAGGACTGATTAATGCTAATGTGAATCTTTCTATTGACTTCTGTCAAATTTCATATGGTCTTGCACATCTATATTTTTTGATACTCAGTCATGCTGAGAACCTAAATATGTACTGATGACATGCTTTTCAATACAATATTTATTAGCATAATATAGACTGTATTACTCTAATGCTGAAAAATATCAGCTATGCTGTCTGAATGGAAAAGCAGGCTGCACAGTGTTCAGTTATGCTGTATTATAATGCTGTTTCTGTGTAACCCCATGCCTAGAAAGACATCATCTGAAGGGAACTTAAACTTTTCAAGGTGATCATGACAGGAAAGAAGACTCGCTTTGTCCATTAATTATTTCAAATGGCCACTGTGGCTTCCTGAAAAGCATTCTTATGAGCAGAGCAGTTTCAGTAGCTTAAAACAAGGGGACATGGTTGGGTTTTGGAAGGGGCACATCTCAAAAGTAGTGTGGTGGACAAATGGCCTGTTGCTGCAGGCTCTGACCACGTGTACCTCAGGACAGCCCAAAAGCACCATGGTCTCTTAGGATTGACACCTATGCACTAAAGCTCCACATCTTTGAACAGGTCTTCAGCTGATGCAGGATTTGTCATAGTGATGTTGGCTATAGATTTGCCCTTAACATTGCTGACCTGCCAAAGCCCCACGTTAGTAATGTTTGTTCTCTGCTGACAATTGTTATTCTCATGAATATTTCTGTTAACTCCTTTGGCAGCTCCTACTTTTGTTAGACTGATGATGGTATCTTAAGTGCTACTTTATTGCTATAAATAGCTTAAAATTTTTGTTTTACTGTATGAAGAATCCTTTATAGATTACAGTAACAAATAATCAAGTAGCCTTACCAAAACTGGTATAATTTTTACTGTATACTTTAGACCTCATACCTAGGAACCTTTTAGCATTAAGGTTCCCAACAGAATACCTTCTGCTGCTTCTGGCCCATGTTGGTGATTTACACTGGGTAATTTTTTGTTGTACAAGATAACTATGTATTCAGAATGTATCCAGGAATATGAATAGTAAAGCAATTCAATAATCATGAAAAAACTTGGAAAGAATACTGTGGTCTTGCCTCTAGTCTTGCTGTGGTCTTGCCACTAATTACTTGGGAAGGTCTTCAAAACTGCAGTTAAAATCAGTAATGGTTTGACAATAACTGGCAATACTTTTCTTCAGAACATTAAGAATCCTCATCTTTGCATATTCTAAAATAACTACCCTCTATTTTATAAAGATTACCAAAGTTTAAATCTGTGGGGCCAAAGCAGTTACTGTACCTCTGTTTAATTTGAAAGTCTCAAATCCAATCTGGAACAACAAATTAGAGTTTCTGATTGATATAAAAAAATGACGTTTCAAGGAAAGATAGAATTCCCAGTTACTGTGATTTGGGTTTTTTGTTGTTGTGGTTTTGTTTTGGTTTGGTTTTGTTTTTTGTTGTTTTCAGGAGTGGGTGGTGGTAAGCTTAATTTGGAGACATATGATTAGCAACAACTAACTGAATGCGCTCAGAACTGGCTCATAGGAGTAATCTATGTGGAGCTGACAAAGCACTTTTCACTAGTAAAATTTGCATGTATAAAGAATGTCTCTAAAATATGGGGAAAACATAGTTTTGAATTATTCACCAAAAATAAATGAGTTTTTTAAATTATTTTTTTCCCAGAAAAAAAAAAAAAAGAATATTTTAGATATTTGTGCCTAACTAGACAACGCAATAAAACCTGTTCATGAGATGTCAGTGGAAAAAACTAGTTCCTACAACTTGTCTGTCTTAGTGGGCTGTTACTGCAGCAGTTTTCTGCAAAGGTGTGATCATTGCTGATTCAAAAATCTTAATTAGAACAAAGTCTTAATCTTTTTATTGCAATTTTTAAAAGACTTGATGTAGATTGACAGTTTACAAACTTGAACTGACAGTTTCTGTAACACTTTCAGCACCTCCGTGAATAAGATGCAGGTTCTGTTCCCATTAGTTATTTCCACAGAAGTGCCTGTGTCATTCATTAGGGAGGAATTCAGTTCTGCACGATGTCATTGATGAAAATGAAATTTGGTTTAATAAAGCTCTGTCTTAAATATTAACAAGTAAGGGCTCTTATGTTTCCATCATGTTAGGTTGTTGTCCAAAGGAAATCCCTGCACATCTCTCCAGTTCTTATGAATTCTTTTTTTCTTTCCTAAATGATACATTATTCAATAAATTACAGTAACGTTCTAGTAGCAGAACTTCAAATAGAAGGATAGATTCATTTCTGTCCTAACAATTTATCCATAACTTACTGAAGGTTCTGTACCTCGTCTCTCCTCACTCTGATTCATAAATCGTTTAAGAACACAAAATCTAGCAACAACACAGTAAGCTAAAGCTTGTGAAAAAAAGAGAAACATGATAACTTGAGTGTTATGTCATGTCCTATTTTATCTTAAAACATTTCTATTTCTCCAAATTCAAGGAAATGTTGGTACCCCAGTTTTCAAATTTGCACTCATTTGACTTATCATAATTTTAGACATCTTCAGATAGATTTTATGTGATTGTAGCAGAACTTATAAGATTTTCACATTAAGCTTTGAGACGAACGTGTAAGAGTTGCACTACTTGGTTACAAAGTGGTGTGACCTTACTGCAATGTGCATGAAATGGGCTTTTCTGATGGGTCCCTTCCCTTGTTGCTTCTGCTTTGGGGATGACATGACAGGGCTGAGTTTCTCTGATTTCTTGCTGTGTTTCTGGTAGCTCTGGGTGAATGGTACTGGATGAGCAAGTGTTGCCCTGCTCTCTGAATTGGCTAAACGGGAGGCACTGCCAAACCCAAAGCGGGTGCGTAAGCTCAGGCAGAGAGCTGTAGCCTCCCACGGCTGTCGGGCATTCAGAGCAGAGCTACCTTCAGCATTCAGCTACTTTGCTTCTGGCCAGCTCCAAAAATGGAACGTAGGACCTCTATGTGTCCAAAGATTAAGTTTTTATGTGCCTTTGTCATCTTCAGGGCTATGTTTTATAGGATGAATTTAAATTCCCAATGTTAAATGCTAATTTAAATCAGAATGTATTAAATCTTACCTTAAATAATTGATTTTTAATTTTTTATAGTTCTGGCTAATCTTAAGTAGCTATAAAACCCCCCCTGTTTTAAAACAGTATATTGTAGCATAATACAACACTGGAACTGAGTACACTACTGATTCCAAATGACCAGGAAAAGATAATCTATTGTGGTTGTAATAAACACTTTCACCTGAAGAAGCTATTCTTTCATCACATCGACTAAACTGAAACTGAAAGTATATAAACTGAAGCTTTCATGTGCCACCACATGCATGCACGTGTGCACGCACATGTACATACATACACTATATATATGTATATATTTTTCAGATGTAAAGTAACATCACTCACCCCACTGGAAATACAATACAGTGTTGCAATCAACTCAGAGGTCAGGGCCAGTACTTAAATTCTTTTGGAAAACACTGATATTTTCCCAGAACATTGTCTTTAATTCTGTATCAGTGGTATAGATGGATATAAAATATACTGTGTTGGCATTTCCAGTGTTTCAGTTAAAAAAAATATTTTTGTCTGTGTAATTAAGGCAGAAGCACTTGACCTGTACTATTTTAGGTGGAATGTCTGAGGACCTTTTTAATGCTGTGTACTTACTCTAGCAATTATAGAATCACAGAATGGTTTGGTTGGAAGGGACCTTAAAGACCGTCTGGTTCCAACCCCCCTGCCATGGGCAGGGACACCTTCCACCAGACCAGGTTGCTCACAGCCCCATCCAGCCTGACCTTCAACACGTCCAGGGATGGGGCATCCACAGCTTCTCTGGGCAACCTCTGCCACTGCCTCACCACCCTCATGGTGAAGAATTTCTCCTTATATCTACTCCAAAAGATTTATTTAAAGCAGAGTTGGATGTTAATATATATTTTAATCAATTCCATCTAGCTATGTTCTTGTGGAATATTAACACATCTCATTCTGCTGCTGAATCAAAGTCATTCTTAGAGAAAACTGTCTCATCTTTTGAAACACTTGAATAAAACAAATCATTATGCAAAGTACATACAGATGCAGCCTGTTGCTGAATATGCTGGTATGGACAGGAACAAACATTTTATCAGTCTCAAAAGGGGCAAGTAATTTCACTTTTTGATAACTATAGGTTATCAGATTCCCCTTTAATTTGTTGATGTGTTTTGCTGTGGTGTACATTATGGAGAGAAAATCGAGATTATTGAAAATAGGTCAGATATTCAGAAAATGTGAACTAGCAAGGAAAGAGATGCTGGGTTTCACTTTGGTGAGTAGTGATGCACTTAAAGCAAATAATTTAGCTTGCAATAAATTAAATGCACTGGAATTACAATATTTAGTAAAGAACTTCACTGTCCAGATATTTTTAAAAAGCTTACATAGAATAAACAATAGTCTGTTCAGCACACATTTTCTGTTCTGAAGAAAAAGACAACAGAACCAAAATAACACAACATTTTGAAGGCACTTGAGCCACTTGAAATAAAGTATTAGTTTCTAAATTTTCCCATAGATATATATATGTATATGTGTGTGTGTAAAAGGACAAAATTTTTGGTATCTCTTTCTTAAAACTTAAACAGCATTAGTTCCAGCCAATTAAATGGATAGAAATTACAAGATTTTTTATTTTACTGTGTCTTTTAGTCTTGTAAGACCATAAAGATTTTAAAGGATGGAGAGAGAAGTCCTTAATTTTGATTCACTCAAATGGCTTTCTGTTCTCCTTTGAAAATTCATAGAATAATCTTAAAAACTTGAGTGGATGCAATTTTCATCAGCTGGATTGACTTTTTTATTACTTTTATTTTTTCCTAATCTAAACAAAATTAGACTCAAGTTATGATTAATATTTAATTTCCATAATAAACCTGTGGTGTTTGCTTTTTTAACTCTAGGGTGCTAGGTTATGATTTCTTAATATTTTTCCTACTTCTGGTTGTTAGTTAGAGTTGATCTTGGGTATATGCCAATTTAATCAATATGAAAAATAACAAAAGCTAGGTATCAATGTCACTGGCAGCTTGTTCCAATTCCATTCATATTTGGTGACTGGATTCCAGTATACTGTTTATGCATAAAATTCCTTGTTGATTGCAACTTAGATGTTAAGTTATTCAGACCTAGTTAGGTGGTTCATATCAAAAATGATGCTAGTACTGTGCAAACAGCATAACTTATCTTCACTTACCTGTAAATGCCTATCTTTATTTATCAGCTGGTATATACCTTCTTGAATTTAAATCTATCTTATATTACCCAACACAAAATGTTTGTCTACTCTGGTAATAATAATTACTTTAATGGGAGAAAATAAAAAAATATTCACAGAAACATACAATATTATAGTTATGTCCACTTACTAAAGTCTCTAGTCCTTTAAAGAAGGTTTTTGTGGAATATAACTGTTAAAGTAACTCCAGTAGAATACCACCAGTCTGAAAAATTCATGCGAAGAAAATAGGTTGTTTGGTTTTTGCTCTGAGATGATGCATAGTAAAGTGAACAAAATCTTTTGTGTGTGTTCAACCTGCATAAGATGGCTGAGAAGCCACCAGGAGCTCTATGACCAAAAAGGAGGGAGGTCAGCATCCTTTGACTTGGATGCCCATACGTCCTATTGTTAGTACAAGAAGGAATTGAGAGAAAGAATGTGAAGCTTATCATTTTGTGCTTCAAGTTTCAACCCATGAATGCTGGAGACAGTTTTATTCTAATGCTTTTAGCCTTTCTTGCTGAGATCTCTCTCACTACACTGCAGCTTTCTCCATGCTAGTCTATCTCCACTGCACTTTATCCTATCACTCCCTTCATTCTCCTATTCCAAGCCAGAAAGTGGAAAGCTTTGGGCAAATCCACATTAGGAAGAAAGCTTTCTGGCAGCAGCCTGGGATTGAAAGATACACATATGTGTGTATGTGTATATAAAAATATATGTGTGTATGCACATATATGCATATATATTTTAATACTTGTCATTCTCACAGCAGTTGACTGATGGATAGGCAGAAGGATAGGTGTGGAAGGCAGAAGGCAGAACTTAGAATAGCTGTGAATTAGTGCTTTAAGGAATTGGCCAGGAACTGGAGTAACTAAGGATGCAACTGAGCCATAACATCCTTTTTTTTGTTTGTTTTGTTTTAGGGATAAACTGACTAATTGCTGTCTGAAATTAAACCCTTTCTTGGAAGCTGTTATTAAGATCTATTTAAGAACATGATTATAAAAGTTTCGATATTACCTGTAAATGGATGGCTTTTAAAAAATACCACAGTACTTTCAGTGAGTAGTGTCTTGACTTTGGGAAAGCTGTTCCAACTGAAGTTCAGAGGACCTAAAAGTTATGTACACTTTCTGCTTATCTCAGGATTCAAAAAGCAGTATAAGCACACAGAATGGGCCACATAGAAAACCTCGTAATCAACAGTCTTTGTTGCTGGACCTATATTTGTAAGACTTGGTAGGCACAAAGGGACACAGAGGATTTTTAAGTTATATAAGATACAAATTCACATAGATCCATACTTTGCACTTTAAATCAAGGATCTTCTATAGCTGTTGATTTTTTTCAGTTAAAGGAAGAGCTTTTTCCAAATCTCCTAAGGCTTCTAAAAGAGTTTTTGTGTGTAGTTTTTCCTACATCAGATGTGAATTATGTTTCAGTGCTGTGCATCTCTCCATGTATGAAGAAATATTGGATAAAATTCTGATACTGTTGAAGTTGATGGGAAGCATCCCACTGATTTCAGCAGATAAAGGTTTTCATTTCTTTAGTGTTTGTTGAAAAAAAAAGAAGCCAGTGAACCAAATTATTTGACATTTTCATCTTTGGAACTCCAAACAGTACATTAACGTGCCTTGTTTGAGAAGTGTCTTTTTTACTCTCTTTTAAAGATGGGAAGCATCCCACTGATTTCAGCAGATAAAGGTTTTCATTTCTTTAGTGTTTGTTGAAAAAAAAGAAGCCGGTGAACTAAATTGTTTGACGTTTTCATCTTTGGAGCTCCAAGCAGTACATTAACGTGCCTTGTTTGACAAGTGTCTTTCTTACTTTCTTTTAAAATAAGTCTCCAGAGCTTGAGCTGTACCCTTTTAGGAGAACAGGATCATGTATATGATACAAAATTCATGGCTGCAGCACTAGTAAAACAAAAAGCAGCTCTGATTTTGGTCCTAAGAAGAAGACCTTTTGACTGCAGTGTGCACGTCAGTCAGCCTCTGTGCTCAGGTGAACAAGTATTCGATTATTTCCTATGCTACACTGCAAATAGCTGGAATCCCAACTTTAATTGATAGCCATTCATTGACTTATCTTCCCCTCTCTCTAACATTGGTTTTACATCTTTCAACAACTGTTCTCTCACAATTCTTCTCCTGAAAATGAAATCTTACACTGCAAATGTTATTTGCATCCCCAGTTTTCCTCTACAGAAAAGCAGATAGGATCTGACTGCAAACAATGGCTTGTCACTTACTGTCTCTGAGCTTCTCTGTAAATATACTGAAGGGTACCGCAGAAAGTGGGGAGTGTGCTGTCCTCAAAACTTGCCAGTGTTCTTGCTGGAGGCATGGTAAGGTCTGCAATATATTTAGGCCATCAGTGTGAGGACAGTTACTTTCAAAAAAAAAAAAAAAAACAGTCAAAAATAAAACCTATGTAAGGAGGAATAGGAGGTAAAAATAAAAATACACTCAAAAGCACTCTTCAAATAATTCTGAGGCTAGGAAAACTGATGGGATATAATAGCCATGAAAATGTTCCATCTTCCCAGTGAAATGTCATGGATTAGGTTTTAATAAATGCTGATATTTACTAGGCAAAAAAATTCTAGCTAGCATTATAAAATTCTTACTATGTGGATGGCCTTATTTGATAAGGTGTGATTGCAATTTCTCTGTGTTAGAAAACAGAAAGCAAGCTGTGAAGCTGTTTGGCGTGCATAGACAGCCTTACAAAATATCTACATCTTTTGTAGACGAGAGGGAAAGACAATGTCTATGTGAGCTAGCAGGTTTTTATTTAAACTATTAAATTTTAGGGTTTATTTGTTTACTATGTATTACAATAATAACTATTATTTAATATCTAAATGATTTAAACCTTAGGATGATGAGAGAAGTCCCTGTTATCAACTTAGGCCTTATGTAGAGGTGACTGAATTGACTGTATTGCAGTTCTATATGCAAACTGTTTAACTCGTAATTTGAAATATGATCTAAAAGCCTAGAAAGAGCAAGAAGTGAGCAGACACAGGATGGCAAAAATAAAAATAGATGTATAAGTCTTCTTCACACAACCATAACACTGTAGCTGTGATTGTAACTTTTATATTTTTCTTGGGAAACATAATGTATTCTGTGGCAAAGTGAGTAGGAAGCTTTGTATGTCTCCTCTATCCAGCATTTCATTCTAACTTCTCCCTTCCCACTAAACAGTATTTTCTCCAGAACCAACTGATACTGATGACCATATAGGAAACTTCTCGATTTTTATGTCATTATAGTTTATTGAAAAGTATCAAAGACTAAGGACCGTCCTTTAAAAAATTAGGGTATACTTGAAACTTAAAAGATGAAGAATTGTTACCAGGGATGGAAAAAATCTCTACAGTTTTTACAGTCATTGGTCTGACAAGCAGGTGGGCTTTTTGCTGTTCTGGTCCAAAATATAACTAAGCAACAGAATGAATGAAATCTAAGACTTTACAAATACTTGGACTTTTAATGTTTGAGAGGTTAGATTTCAGTTTTTAATAACATCAAGTAATGCATAAAAAACCAATCATCTAGTTTTTCTTTACTCAAATTACCTATAAAGTTATTACAGAAAACATCTATTAGGTAAACATAAGAATATTAGTGATGTTAACAGCATCTTCAGAAAGAACTATTTCCATGATTATAAAGGTTTTCTATTTCACAATTTATCATATCAAAAGTTTTCAATTTACCAAACCCCATACATCATGCATATAGATGAACCGAGAGAATGCATTAATGAGACAGATCACCCTGAAATGGATAGAATTAGCAACATCTGTAAACTCAAATTTTCAGTGATACTGAATTAAGAGTTATTGCATGAATCGTACATAATTTATTTAGATCCTTAGTGAATAACAAAATCTAGGAAGGTAAAATGTGTATACAACTTTACATTAGAAGAATTACCAATTCACTTTAATGCACCTCAAAATCAGTGGTCTCTCAGTGAATTGTAGTTTTCCCAATACACATGATTGGACAATTAGTTGTTATGGATCTTCTGAAACTACTGTTGATGAGACAAAACTTTCCTTTTTTTATATATGGGTTTAAATCTTCTAAACCATGAAATATGCAGGGACTGTAATTTTTAAGCAATATGCTTTACTGTGGATCAGTAGAAAATGAAATTATTGTTAGAAAACCTAGAAATAAAGTTTAGTTATTTAGTTATTAAAATTGAATGCGGAGGTAGAATATCGTTGTCACTACTGCAACTTGTTTTCCAGTTGCAGCCCTAAGATCAAGAGAGTGGGAGTTCAGACCTTGCTCTTTTTTAAATCCTCACAGATTTGCAGGAAATCAGAGCAAATAAATTAACACCTCTTGCTTTAAATTACTCACCTATATGTACTGATAGAAGATTTCTGCCCTGAAGGGTTTTACAGCACATCAGTCATTCATGCGAACTGTTGAGGGGGATATGGAGGAATATTTCAGAAGGGGAAGGCACTTTGTGTTGAAACACTTTCATAAATGGATTATACTGTTATCCGCTTGAAAGTGGTCTTTGTTTCTAAGGTAATTTGGTATTCTAATCCTTTCAGGTGTTGATGTTTGCTTTGCCTTATTGAATCTGGAATGGGATTTTTGCATGCTTTCTTGATTTTTCTAGTCATTAAAACAGCCTGTGCCAGTGAACTGGCATAAAACTAGTGTTATCCTGCCATGCCGTTCCTTGTGTATTCCTCTGAAGCTCAGCAGATGCTTTCTGTAGTTTGCTTCAAGTGTGGCTGCAGTTGCAAAAATGTCTCCAATGTGGG
>NW_009606623.1:16778-24041 GCF_000690535.1 Cariama cristata | reverse complement strand
AGAGCGGTTTGGGAACAGATTTCCACAAACAAGGTGTGTAAAGGTGGTAAAACTGGCTCCTTGGCTCATTCACACTGATTCCAGGCAAAACAGGCTGATAAACTGGGTGTCCACAAAAGGGTAATTGTTATTTATGCTACTGATGTGAAATGCGTGCAATAATTGGGGTGGAGCGGGGGATTTTGTACCTATGGTGTAGACTATTAGAGAGCTCTGTTCTTTCATGTTGGTGATTAATTGAAATTTTCTAAAGTTATTTCTAATCTATTTTCTTAATTTGTTTAATAACACGGACTGAAGATGCAGAAGCCAAATCTTGAAATACATTTCAGCAATCACTTAGAGCATTAACAAAGGAGGTGAGTTGTGACCACCAAGCAATCTCTAATGCTGCATCTACAGTAAAAGCAATATGATAAAAAAACCAGTAAACATTGAAAGCTAACAGTCAGCAAAATTGTGCCTCTTTCATGGGGAAATGTTCCTACTTTGCTAATAGATGGCTAAGGAAAATTTTGAAACTTTTTGGCATGAATTACTTTGAAAGAAAAAGTACAAGATAAACATGGGTGGTGGTAAGAAAGCTTTTTTTAAATTACGCTGTAGTTTTACAGAGGAAAAAGCGCTATGAATGGAGGGTGGATGGGACCATTTTTCTGCTTTTATTCACCTAGGCATGTCCTTGTTGTTCTCTGAAGACATTTTATGTTGTTTAGCAGAGTTTTGAGCACAACACCCTTTTTAGGTATGTTGCTGCCCCTGGCCCTTAAAGCATAGCTACTTGGTGAGTTATGCTTGCCTTTCTGCCCATAGTCAGACTTAGCAGGAGTTTCCCTTTTCCAAGAGTTCAGTCCAGTATGAGAGGTGTCTCTTATCACAAACTGGTAAAGAGTGAAAAGTAGCAGTACGCAGAGCATTTTCTGAACTGGCTTATAAGAGGTACGTTAGTGAGCATGTCCTACTAGAATGCAAGGTAGATTCACAAATGCATCCCTTTGTCACCCTACTATAGGAGACAGAAATTGCTAGCACAGACTGGATAATTTGAGCGGCCGTGTTTTTATTTTAAAGGAGAAGAGTGGTGCATGTTGGGGGAGCAGAGGTGGGAGTGTCAAATTAGAAGTCATAATTACCAGAAGTTAGTCAGAATCTCTTCTTCCTCCCCTTTCTCCTAAGCAAAGTCCAAGGATGACATCATTCATCCCCTGCCCTCTTTGTGATGTTCTGACCACCTTCTACATTAGGTTTGGTTACTGCTAGGGATCCCTTTATCTCAGGAGTTATTCATGGAGGATGGGAAAGGAAATGGTGATAATACAATGCCGTCAGGATAGTAGAACAAGCAAAGCATAGATGCAGTCCTTCCTCAGATGTCTGACGTTACTTCCACCTCATAGAATTACGTTTAGTTCTCCATTTGATAGACCTCAAAGCATAGACCAGATTCTTAATGTGAAACTTTTTGGTGCCAGCACTGATGTTCATTATTCTCGGCCTGCACTAACATGGATGAAAACTTTGCTGTAATAAATGAGGGGTTTTTTGGGCCTTACTCTTTGAACGGGTGGTTTGCCTACTTTGGCCTATAAGGCATGGGACTCGCAGATTTTGACAGGCATGGCGACAAATGCTTTTTCACTGCATCCCCATCTTGTAATTATTCCTCAGTCAAGATGAATTCAACTACCTTTCCTACATAGAAGTCCTAGAGAAAGAGTATTCCTCTCTGTCTTCGGCCCTAGCACTGCCAGCCAACTTCTACCATCTCAGCAGAGGGAGCAGAGACATGTTTCGATTCTGTGCATGTGACGTTAATTCTACCCAAAAGTCTCAGAAGTAGGGGGTAAAAGTTCCTAAAATTCACTTAAAACAAATATGTTAATCCATTGATAGCTCTAATAAGATGCATTACAAAATATCACCTTGATGTTAGAAAGGAATGTTTGGACAAATGATTTTTATTTGTCTGGTACTGAACAATTTCATAGTCTTTCTGTGTTTGAAATCCTTGTCTCTGAACAGCATTATTTACTATGGAAGCTATGTGAGTTTTTCTCAAATACATATGCAATCCCTGTTAACAGGTGTATAGGCCAGACTCCTTTCAGCATTCTGAGAAATCCACATAAGATTCGGGAAATAAGACCTGAAAAATTAAATGACTTGTCTTATGAAAATTCTTGATCTGAAAACTTAATTCTGATGTCCCAGTCCTGAGAAGTCTTACACAGAAACCTGTTCTGTTTCTCCAGAATAAAGCAGAATACTGCATGTACTTCAGCTTCAAGTTGCAACACAAATCAGTGAATAGCCTTCATATATTAACAATCTAAATGTATACAAAAGTGTTATCTACTTTACTACAGTTGAGTTAGATTCAGGTAATATGTACTTCAGAACTGAAAAATTCTTTTCCAGTATGCCTTTGTGTTAAGTAGTACTATATATCTACACCTTCATTGGTGTTGTCTAGGAGAATACCTGTTTCTAAGAGACTTATCACAGGTATACTAATCTGCAAAAATAAGATTTATGCTGTTGTTATTGAGATAGAAATGTACTTTTGCTCAGCAGTCTAATTTATGAAGAAATGATACTTTTTCATTGTGTAAAACAGGAAAAAATAGAAGAGGGGGAAAAAAAAAGATTGCTGCGTAGATGATCTCAAGTATGTGGTCCTATACAACAAAACTTGAAGGACTTATTCCTGTTAGTTTAAAGTAATCAGATTGCCCATACACTGATGTTACTGATGAGTAGCACAAAAGAATGGACTCTGTTTGCCAGCAACACAGAAGAACTCTGACTGAAGACACCAATTTCCCTAAATTTCGGAAAGTTAGTGCTATTGCTGAATTTTTAATTCATAACCTCTGTCTCTCCTCTTCACCTTTTTGTGGAGAAGTGGTTAAAATTAACTAAATTCAGAATAAGTCAGCAGCTGGCTTAGAAGGCAGATGTTATTTGGTGACAGTGCTGGCTTGTCACTGATATCCCAGACAAATCAACCATGCATTTTAGAAGTATCTATTTTATAAAGAGGGTTTGCTGAAACAGGAAAATACAAAACCTTGATTCCCACAGTGAAATGGCCAGCTATGATACATAAGTGATGTTTTGCCTGGTCTTTAAGAGCTGAAAAATTCTTGCTAGGAGAGTACCATCATAACAGTAGCTTTGCATTCTGTGCGTTTTCTTGGCTTTCATACTTTATTCTAATTGAATTGCAGCTTATTATAGCTATTTTAAGGATCAATACTCCTTCATGGGGGCAGGATGAATAAGAATCAATCTGAATGCTTCAGGTCCCTCGTCAGGAATTGCTTCAAATAGCTGCCCTTTCTCTGCAGTAATCTGTGCGATTCTGTTAGCAGCATCAGTCACTGACAACAAGACACCTGAACTGTGTTTCTTTTCCTGTTCATTGGGATCTTTCATTGTTACAGAGACTGATATTCTTTCTTATAAGGTTAGAAAAGATCTATAATAGCTTTTATACCATTATATTTTAAACTCTAGACTTCATTAAAACACTCTTCAGTTCCTTCACTTCCAGCCTCCTTGCTGCTTATGAATTATTCAAGGCAGATTTCACTTGAGGTAAATAGTTTGATTTGAAGGTTTTTGTATCTGGATTTAGATGCAACGAGAAGTGTTAAATGCTCAGAATTTTAAGTGAGGAGAATTGCAGAGGCTCAGCTATTAAGATGGAAGACATTTGCCGTTAGTGCTCTGGGGCTGCCATTGAGATCTCAGTGCGGTGCTATTTGTCATTCTGAAGTAGGTAGGCATTATGATGCCTGGAGTATAAATCAGCCTTTACATGGTGTCGAGTCCTGAAGCACTTTGAACACTCTAATCCACTTCTGAGTTAACAGAACATTTTTGGGTTTACAGGTTTTAAAGTTTCCCTTTTTATTTAACCCTGTCGTCATGTTATTAATCATCGTTATTTTATAGAATTTTATATACCTCTCCAAATACAGTTCTTAAAGTTTTGCTTCAAACTAGTGGCAATGTCACCGAGACAAGCTTTAGCTTCAATCACCTAGAAGTGATGCAGTTTCAGTAAAACTGATTTTATTAATTCTCCTCATGTAAAGAGGAACGCTAGCTTTTCCTACTAGCAGGCTGGGCAGGCCAGCATTATTTGGCTGCTGTGCCAAAGGATGCTGTCTGCGCTCTGTCTCCTTCGCCCACTTCTGTGTAGTATCATGTTAGCGTTACCTCCTGGACAAAGCTTAAATGGAAGAGTAGCAGTTTCTGTGTGGTGGTTTTACCATAGGTCTGCAGTCCAGGAGTCAATATTAGCTCAGCCCAGCAAAGCAAACTCTTTTAAATGCTGATTACCTGCTTTCATCTGGGCAGCTAACCCACATACAAAGGGTCAGTTCAGAAACTACACATACAGTAGGATGTCAGTTCACTGAATCTCAGTTTCTGTTCTTGCACTGGCTGACCAAATGTTTTAACCATCAGAGACCATTCTGTTTATTGCATATTGCTATATCTAGTATTATACAGACTTCAGTCAGGTCATACAATTGAGCAATCAGTTGAACTTACAGTGTTTTTACAGATGGAGTTGTTACATTAATGGAGTCCATTAAAATCACTTTATTTTCCTGCCAGGCAGCGCAGTCTGCGTGCACGGGCTGCATGCCTTCAATTGTTAATATGCAGGGATGGAGTCAGTGTTAGGAAAGAGCCAGGTCCTCCCCGTGAACTGACAGGAACCCCAGTTCAGCTGGATGGGTTGGTACCGGCGTATTTCTGTGCTATGTACTAAAATCCCATCCCGGTGTAGTGGTGTTAGGAGCTCTCTGCTGTGCCTGTCCGCTTGGGTGGAGGGAGAAGAGCTAGATTCACTCAGTTCAAGGTGTTACCACTCACTTTGGAGCAATGCAGGTTACACTTTCTGTGGAATGGAGACTTCTGTAAAGGCAGGAGACCATTGATGACAGCATTGTCAGATTTATTTATTTGTGTATTTAATGCTGCTTCTTAACTTTCATACAGTGGAACATAAATGTTCCAGATCTAATTAATTTAAATTATTGTAGCCCAAAGTTAAGTCACTGCTATCTCTACTAAAAAGATTCTTTTCCTATATAGCCACTTAAAGTTGTTGTTTTCATTAAAGTGCTCATGCTCAGTAAAGAAGTATAATAGTTTGGTGGCAGAGTGATTGCTTGTGTTAGCTGTAGCACATTGAAGTTATATGACCTCTCATTAATCTGCACTTTGATAAGGTCCTGGAGTGGTAGGATTAATGACATTCCACTGTAAATTATTCAAATCCCTGCCTGTGCACTGACTAACTCTTTGGAAAAAACACACAAGTGATACTGAATCTTTTACTGCCTTAGAGAATAAATACAGTGGTCCAGAGACAGAAATTTGCTCATCTGTATTGTGGGTCACATGAATCTGCCTAACAGTAGTCAGACTTTCTTTTTTTTATTTTTCTGCACATGATTTTACTTCTAAAAGTATTCTACTCATACAAAGGCTGCTTTTTCTTGTTCCCCCATCCTTTTCATTTCAGCTTTTGGGCCCCATACAGCGTGCTGAGAGCTAAATACCTAGACTAGCTTGGTGACATTAACTTCATTTGGTCCACCAGGCTTTCCTGACTGCTTATGTTTCCCTTGTGCCATGTCAGCCTCATCAAATCCTATTTTTCCTCTTGGCTCCTTTCTGTCAGCTTGCATTATTCTGAGTGTTGTCTCTTCAGCCATCTCTCATCCCATGCAGTGCTTTCAGTTCTTGTTACCAGCATTACCTCCCCTGTGAGGATTATAAACCCTGCTCCTGGTGCAGCAAAACTATGTGGATTTCATGGCCAGGACAACCTTTCTCTATGGAAAAGAAAAATGAGCATGTCCCTCTCACATTTTAAGATCTCTTCCAGAAATTCATGGACTTGAATGTCAGAGGGACTATTAGTATTTCTGGTACAGCCCTATGTAACAGCTCACAGAATTACCTCCTCAGTCATCCGTCTATCCAGCTGAGTAAGCTGTGATTAAAAGTTATCCTAGATCAATTTACAGGAAACAACACATCTGGTAATGGAGGGTTTTCCACATCCTTTAACCTTTATTGATTAAATATTTATCAAGTGTACAGCTGGGAGTCTAACTCTTTCTCATGACTTTCATAGCGGTTTCTTAAACATAAGGAAAATAGTCTATTCTAGATTCAAGTAGGACTCTTCTGTGTACTACTGTGTGCAATATCCATGTCACTTCGAAGTTTTTGTCAGGCGAAAAGCAAATCCTCATGCATGACAAGTTAACTCTAATCTCTTTCAAATTTTCCATTTTTTTTTAAGTAAGTGTGAAAACTGAATACAGTACAGACTGTTGTCTCAGTATTCTATGCAGAGTCATCCTGCCTGAAAATTTCTGTACTCTATATTCAGGAATTGTGTTAGCCGTTGTTGCAGTAGCTTTCTGTTGAGACTTAACCTTCAGTAGAGGAAAGCTCAAGTAAAGGCAATCGGAAATATTGTCAGAAGGTGAACTTCCTACCGCCGAGGGCAGGGTCGAGCAACATCAGCTGATAGACCTCCCTGCTTAAAGGAGTGTTTTCTCCTCAGCACAGTGCCATGCCCAAGTCCTACTGATAATTTCTACTGAGAGGAGTCATCCTTTTAATTTGACCGTGTATGGTCCTAAGGCTGCTGTGCTGTTCTGGGTGTGAGTGAGTACCACTGCAGAAGAAGGGATGGCTCCACGAGGACTCTACCTCACCTGTCATCACTGGGCATCTCTGCACTATACTTCAGTAAACGTTATGGAGTAGTCCTGTGCTGAGTTGCATTTTGGTACACAGCATGTGTGCTGCCTAGGCTGCTTCTCAGCAGTTTGCAAAGCACTGCTATCACTTTTTCGAGTCCACAGCAGAGTGACACTAATGAAGAGGTTCACAAACCTTATCTCTACACCAGTGCCTTTGGAGTGCTCAGTGTTCTGCAGCCCACAAGAATATTGCTGTTTGCTGAGCTCATACTTCTCAAATTACATTAGCCTGTTTTAACAACACGAAAACAGATTTCAGGGCCTTTACTTAAAATCTTTTACTGTAGTTTGCCTTTGAAACTGCTACAAAATTGTAATGGCTTTTCATTTTGATTTGCTGGCAAGAGACAAGTTGACTGCCCTTTCTTTGGAAAACTTAAAGGCTGTACAGAAAATTATTTTGCTGACACACCAAGTGCTTTTTGGAACTGAACTGATTTTGTTCAGTAATAAAAGT
>NW_009606623.1:0-16749 GCF_000690535.1 Cariama cristata | reverse complement strand
AAGCATCACACTACCCCAGGCCCCCCATCTTCACTGAGACACTCAGGCCACACTGTGAACCCATTTGAATCAACAGGCTTATCCACATGGTACATACTGCAGAATAGAAAGCTCAGAGCAGAAAACATCAGCCTCCAATTATTTCTCTTTTAATTTTTTTTATGTGTCCAAATTAGGTAACATGCTATTCCCTTCCATCCTCTCTGAGAAACACATATGTTCACATATAAATGCACATATATATATGTACATGTATATTATTTGTATGCTTTCAATTTATTTTCAGCAGTCTAGTTTCTATTTGGCTAGGGACCTGGGACTGCTATCTTACTGTTAACTTAGCATTGTCCAGAAGACATCATTGTCCAAACTGAAATCTCCTTTCTTCTCTCTATTCCCCAAATGGATGATGGAGTACTCTAGGGAAGAAGGCCTAAGAGCTGCTAACATGTTAGCAGCTAGTAGTTTCTAAGCAAGCTTTCTGAGAATAAAAAAAAAAAGAGGAAGGAGCCATTACACAAACTGTTGCTGTTTTCTTACTGAAACTCAAGAAATCACTGTCAATTTACACTGCCAGCTGTGTCCTAACTAATATAAGCTTATGCTAAAGATAGATGCCTTGATAACTGCTTGTTCACTAATGGTTTCTACTCATGCAGTTTAAGATTGTTATTCATTCATTTATTTAGACACTCCTCTTTTCTACAGCCTTCTTTGGCTTCTGTTACCGAAGCATTTAAATCTAAGAACTTGTACTCCCAAATGCTATAATTGAGTTTAAATGTTAATTTTCCCAATTTCCTGAAATGTATGGTTAATAGGATTTTCGTATCTTAAGCAATAACAATATTTTTTTGCACTGGAACAATAGAAAATGAGTAACGGAAGTTACCCTCTTTGCTTAACTACTAACACACCCTTCATTTTCTCTATCAACCTGACAAAATTCCTCTCAAATCCCCACGCAGCTCTATAGAACGTTCCCATTACACGGTGCTCTTGATCACAGAGGTACCTTACACTTCTCTTACTCATTACTTTTTTGCTTGAAAGTTATCTTAGACTATTAGATCCTTTTTTTCCCCTTATGTTGTTATTACAAATAATTTCTACTCACTTTGTCAGCTTAGAAACACAGAAATTCAAGGATCTCTGAGCTAACCAAGTCTAATCTCTTGCTGATGTTGTAAGAACCAGCTCATATAACACTCTTAGCTAGCCAACGAAGCTGCTAAAATCAGTGTCTCTCTTGCTCAAGGAGTTTTGATTTGTTCATAATTCCAATCATGTAAGTGATTGCACTTCCCTTGTCCATGTGTATTGTCTTTTGGAGTCATTCCTGATTATGGCTAATTTCTGGCTTCACAGAAGAAGGGAGAAATGTCTGCGTGAGCTTAAGAAGGCTTCTTGATGCAGGACTCTTCATCCCATGAGTTTATCACAAAACCCACAGGTTTTACTCAGAGGCCTTTCATAAACCTACTTACCCTCTCCACCCATTGCGATGGGCCACATGTGCCACTATTGCACCCTTTCTAGAGGAGAGAGCAGTTCTGACAGGCTCTGTAGGTGCACAGCAGATTTTTTTTTTTTGGTTTTCATGCTGGTCACACATGTTAGAAGGCTCCTTTAAATAGGGCTGGCAGAAGTCTATACTGTCCCTCACTGTGGGAGCAATTAGCTCTACTATGTAGATAACCAAGATCATAGAAATGAGGTATGGGTACCATTACATGCCCCTGCAACATTTGTTTAATTGCTAAAGCACTTGTTTGTGCACTGCTTTGCTGGAAGAAAATGTATTAAACTATAAAACAATGACCTGTCAGGTATAAAGCCTGCAGCCTTGTGGGGATCATTACAGGGCTCAGATCAGAAGAATTTAAGAAACTTTGTCATATATCAAATGTTTGAGACCTAAGCTTTATCTTGCAGTTAGCTATAAGGCAGTGTTATGAACTGTCAGTATGAAGAGAATATTTACATATTTTTATCAACAAGTAATTGGGTTTTTTATCATTTGTGTTTCTTGTCTTCTTGAATTACACTATATCATATTGTTCATAAGAAACTGCAGCATTGTCATGTTAACAGACATTGCTATGTTACCTCAAAGCATCTGATTTACTTCCTTGTAGTTGTTTTGTAGAACGATGAAATTAATGAATTGTGTTCAAGCCAGTGGCATCTTTGATGCTTTTTAGCTGGCAGAGATATCAACAGAATATTTTATGGTAGATGTAGTATGCAAATACATATAATGCAACGGAGCTTTAACAGATCAATATCATACAAAAAAGCAATAACGTATGTTATTCATTATCAAGCTAAAACTAACTACAGAAGAATAAGTAAGTGCTATACACAGATAAAGATGAAAAATGATCAATACCTTGTAGCTTTCTCCCATATGTTTCTTTCCTAGCTAGCCTCATTTGCCACGTGTCTGTTTCTGCAGGTTTGAATATAGCTGGTGAAATCACTACTGAAGGCTACTGCTCAGTTTCATATGGAAATTCAAATATGAAACTTGTTGCATGTTTTGACACGTTTCACAATTATTTCTGGAGACAAATAGCAGAAAGTTGCAAGGTCCTTTCAAGGTAATGGCCATTCTTCATTATTCCGCAGAACAAATTTTAGCAGGGTTTATGAAATTTTTAGGGGGGGTTGAAAACCACTGTACCCTAGATAATAAGGCTTCAACCAGAGATTGTTCTTAAATTGGAAGATATTCATTCTTGCAAATGTGTGCCAAACTCATATCTAAAATTTTGTGTGTGCAAAATGTAATAGCCTATGTGTGTATGTATTCAGTGAGACACACTGCTCTGCCTTACATTTATTGGATTAGCCACATAATTTTAATTGATGCAAGGCAAACTGAATAAATTTACTACTTTATGTTTTCTGATAAATCTGATAAATCTTTGTGGAGCATAAGCTGCTATACTCAAGAGATTTGACCCCCAGTGTGTGGCAGTTGCATCAGCTTTAACATAAGCTGTTGTTTAAGGCTGAAAGTTCTTTATTAGTAGTCTGTTAGGCTTATTGTGTTATCTTTGTTATCGTGTATTTAGATGCCAAAATTTTAAAGAGTGGAAAAAGTAGCATACTTTCTGTCCCTATGGGCTTGTTAGAGTAATTATGACTCCGTAAGTAAGTTCAAACTTCTGGAAAATAAAACATGATCTTAAGTCTAATCAAATTGCCTAAATTATGATTTTTTTATTTAAGACTATTTTATGTGATTTTTTTAAAAATACTGATTGTTCTTGGGAAAGTCAATGCAGAAGTTCCTTCTACTAGGAATCTACACTTTTCCATGCCAATGGTATTAATTTCTGCCAGTCCTCTTAAGGTATTACACCTGAAATCTGTTAGCCCTCGAGAGTTAAATATAAAATACCATTTTCAAGATATCTAAAGACATCTTTTGACGCTAACAATCTTTGGAATGGAAGAAGGTGGTATGATCATTTATAGTGGAGGGCAAAAGAAGAGAATATCTATTTGAAATTATAGTATATCCTGCTTTAGAATCTGTTGTTTTAAATCTCATCTGAAGACTCTAAGCTTGTTGTTGAAACTCCAGCACACTTCTGAAACATCCAAATAATTTTCCATGTTGGTCTGTCACTCAAGTATTGATCCTGGCTGTCTCTGACACTTTGAAATCTAATGAGCTCACAGCCCAAGGTCTTGTAGCTGTAGGCTATTTCTTCCAGTGCCTCATAAGTTTCCTGCTTGTTTTCAGAACTACCTATATCTATTTCTCATTTTAGGTAAGATGACCTTGGACCATCAAATTGTAAGCAGTTGTTAAAATGAATAGTCCTTTGACTTGCACAGTGACTTTCTCAGAACTTTCAGCATCGACGGTATGCCACTTTGCTCGGTGTGACTAACTTTCTTTGACCGTATGTTTCAATTGTGCAGATAAGAGCTTTAAAAATTCATGACAGACTTTCTTCAACCCAAAAAGAAAAAATCTACATACACAACCATCGTTCTGAATTTTTTCCTTCTCCACTTACAGTACTTTTCTTAGAGAAGGCAAAAAGCTCCAGAAATAGCAATAGTCAGTATTGGTATAAACTGTCTATTTTGGACAGATAAATGATCCCAGATATTCCTTACAATTGGATACCTCAGAACAACTCATTCAAACACCTTTGGGAGGTAAAATGATAACTGGGGAATACTCTGTCATGTACCTGAGGCTTTTCTGGTTCTATAAGCTTCTTGCTATGCTTTTATAACAACCACACTTTCTGTTAGCAGAAATCTTCCTCTGCTACCTGAGAGCCACTTGGACTTCATGGCTTCAGAGAGCAATCTGACATGAAAATTGGAGATGCTCTGTCTGCTATAAAAGCTTCTGACCAAAGTGCTGCAGCTACATGGCAAACCTCTAGACCTGCAGGCATGGTTTTGGAGCAGGAAAACAAGTGCTTCTCAGTGAGGCCATACCTTATCTGTATAACAGGGACTCCCTTATACTGAAACAGACCTTTTTGGATCTCTGTGAACAAACTTTTCCTGTGTTACAATATGAGCTTCTAGAAGCAGGCTGCTTTGTACACAGAACTGCTTCCCCCAGACTGCTCATCATTGCAGTGGAGAAAGTAAATTTTTAGGCTGACTTAGAGAAGTTTGGATGTAGTTTTTAAGTGGCATAAGCTGAGAAAATGGGCAAATACATCTGAATAATAGATGCTTTTATAATAGTGGGATTTTGAGTTATTCTAAGAAAACTCATGCGCTATCCTTCCATAGCTTGTTCTGAGGTAATTTGTTGAGTATGGCATGAGTGTTGTTCCCTAAATTCTGCATGCTTTGGTAACCACAAAGCATAGATGAAATTAGATACCATACTTAGACATGTGTACAAGACATTGCTGGTTAATGACATTTTAACCGATAAGATATTAGTGGCCACTGTTAGGGATGACCCCTCCCAGCCTGTCCTACCATGATCAATCAAGCCATAACCTGAACACATAACCATTAGGAAAACACAACTTAATTACTCACCTATTAGTCACAGATTTTTAGGTAGAGTGAGCTGTTAGGAGGTCAAAGGCAATAAAGACTTACTCATACTCTTGTTTGGATGTCAATAGCACAAATGTCATAGGGTAAGTGTGTGCGAGACTGCAGTTCAGTGTGTGACCAGAGGATTTTTCTCAGGGAGGGAAGCCTCAGCATTGCTGCCTTCCAGAATTGTTTTCCACAGTAATGAAACAGTCCTTCAGAACAGGCATAGGGATGCTAGCCCAGGGTATGGCCCACTTCCTATACTGCCCAAAATGCAATACTTGCTTAAATATCATCATGAAGGACGTCCTCTATGCTTTGATATGTTTGCCTTTCAAACTGCGTCAGGAAGTAAGTCGTGACAGATATTTTGTTATGTATTGACTGGCAGCGTCTATTGATTTCTGTATCTGTCCTTGTGGCAATTCATGTTTGCGCATTTTTAGATAATGCGGTGGCAATTCATGTTTGCGCATTTTTAGATCATGTAATTCTGTTCAACGAGAAATGATTGGTTTTTCTGACGTTTGGGTTTTTTTCCCCTCTAGACTTTAGTATCTTAACAACCAAGCTATCTTCTATTATGTGATAATTCTGTTCAACGAGAAATGATTGGTTTTTCTGACATTTTGGGGTTTTTTCCCCTCTAGTCTTTAGTATCTTAACAACCAAGCTATCTTCTATTATGTGAATGGATATTTCAAGAGCAACAGACATTTTGGGAAGCTCATATCTCTGTAATTGGTTTTCAAAGCATTTGTTTAGAAATATAATGCAGTGCAAAACCAATAACCATCATCATCATCATCATCCTAAAACACAATATATTGAAGAAAAGAGTCCATCTGTATAGGCTGATGAACTAGTAGCTGGGACTGCTGTTCTGCTTGTTACCTTGATAGTCTTGCACATGTGGCATAGTTTACAAAGAGGTTAATGCAGTCATTTCTTCCTCCAAATGAATAGAAACTGGTGGACTTTTTACTTAGGGATTTACTTTCCCAGTGTGCTAAGAAAGCAAATCTAAAGACCTATGGTCACTGCTGCATTTTTACCTCTTTACTAATTTAAAAAATCCCCACCTCTTCCATGAAAAACGCCATGAAACACACAAATGTCCTTATTGACCTCACTTAGGTCTTTGACCTGACCTTTCTGATTTCACATTCACTAAAGACAGAAAATAGAAAACTTGCAAATGTTAAGGTCTATTAAACTAGACCAGCCTAATAAGGTTATGTATAGATTACAGAAATTGAAACCCACAACTAGTGAGAAGTTAAAATCACTGGCAGAACAACATTTATCTGCAGCAAATTTTCAAATAGAAACTCTACTCTTTTTTTATTGTTATAACCTATACCAACAGAAAGTGGAAAGATACAGTTTCTCATAGCTTGAAGGAAAGCTTGTTTATTGTCACAGACCCTTCATGGAAAAGAAAATTAGCAAAATATCCATGTAACACACACAAAAAAATCAATTATCCCATGCTAAGTAAATGATTAATTTCCCAATAATTTATGCTTTTTATTTAAAAAACCAAATCTTCCTTTTCATCAAACATAATTGAGAAAATCTATTTGTGCAAGATGGTTCTAAGGAATTGTTTGTTTCTTCAGGGATCCAAGCCCTCTTGCACAAAGATAAAAAAGATAAAGAAGAAAAACCAGTCAGATGTCTGACTATGCTGAGAGAGGACCAGAGGCTAAATTTCAGCATAAATCTGTCCTGTGTGCCTTCTGTGTAATGTCTGGACCGTAGATGTAAGGAATATATAATTTTTCCCAGGCACTTTGCGCTTCTATCTACTGCTCTCAAATCAAACAAGAAAGTATGGTGAAATAAAAGTCTGATCCTAAAATACTTTCATGAAGTTATGTAGCCTTATTGATGCTACAAGATTAATTGCATAAATATATATATGTTGTGTATTTATTCAGGCTCTAGAATACAAAAAACATGATTGCTCTCAAACTTCCTATGCAGTACAGTGTAGAAAGAAACCAATATAATAAAAAGGTATTAACAAATGACTTAATTTCCACAGAGTGAGTGTAGCTAAGGCCTTAGGCATTTTTGTTTATTTCCCATTTCTAGGATTAGCCAGTTCTAGAGCAGGAGGAGAGAAATTAATATCAAAACCAGCTCTTATGTTTTTATCTTCATTTTATTGATCCTAAATAAGCTCAGTATATTTGGAGGATGAACCCTATTAAGCAGAAAAAGTCAAGGGATTTAGAAAGGCACTCTTGGAGAAATCTCACCTTTTGACTAATAATTCATATTCAGTATGGATATTACTGAAGCAATCATAAGAGATAGGAATGCTCCTTGCACAGGAGGAGGAATAAGAGAGGACCTTGAGCTCAAATTGTCATGAAGTCATGCTATTTATTAGAGGAAGCATTTCACTTCATCTAAGCTAGAGGAAGAAAAGATGTTACTATGTTTTGACGATTTTCTGACTTCATGGGAGAGAGAGAAAGGAGATGAGGGAGAAAAGAAGTGGGAAAAAGAGATAAAGTAGAAAAACTCATATAGGGAAGAAACAAATCTTTCTTTCTCACTGTTTAATAATCTGACACTGGGACCTTGGACAAGTTGACCTCCAGAGATCCCTTCCATCCTCAACCTTTCTGTGACTTTGTTTAAAAGTGAGGGGCAGAAAATGAGATTCATAATTTTCATTTTATATAACGATTTCTTTTAAATGGACTTTTTCCTTTACAATATATTAATCTGACCAATAAGTATTCCAGGTTAAAGACATGGCACCCATTTGGGGCTACTGAAAATATTTCCAATTACAGTATTTTTTGGAATGACTCAATTCAGTGGAAATATGAGTAGCCTACTGTAATGATGTATTTTAGTCTGTTTCAGAAACATTTGTTGTTAGCTAATCTTGGCTACTGGAATAGGCAAGCCAGTGGTCTAAATCAATACAGCAACTTTGTTAGGACCCTGCAATATAGAAGCAAGGTGAGAGTCAATGTCCTTCAGATTAGGCTACTTTTTGCATGTATTTACCTTCTTCCCTATCTCCTGACTATGATAAATTATAGCACAGAGATGCTTATTTAAAGAGTTTAAAGATGACAGTTGATTAAACCAAGTTCTTTTAGTGCAGCATGAGGGGGATAAAGCTCATAAAGTGATATTCTGCCTAATTTCCCACTTTTTGTCATGTTTAAAAAAGGAGCAAGAAGATATGTGATGAACTGAGTTACTCTTGTGGGGACCAGGAAGGTCTCTTTTCTAAGTTAATATACATTTATATATTTTTCCTCTGAGTCTGAGAACAATGCAAGCTGGCTGTTGAGGGGAGTTTATGCACATGTGTTTATATTGTTTAATAAACAATATTATATGGAGAGGAAGCTAGCAGCTGTCCTTTTTTCCCTTCTATCCATAAATCTGCCACGTCACTGAATCTGACAAAGTGAAACTCTCTAGCTTTCAGTTTGTGCATAACACTGTTGCCAAACTTCATAAAGATATTTTATGGCCTGTTGAAGTGCTAAGATGCTAGACTTCATGAAAAATGAAGTCTCTAAATGGAATGGAGCTATATCACTCGAGGAGTCTAAAAAATATCACTGAGAGTCAGAGCTATTAATGACAGCATTGTGGAGAAATCTCACGCTGCTTATGACATAGCTCTGTTATAAAATATCTAACCACACGGTGCCACTAACGATGAGGAATTTTCACCCAGACACCGAATTATGGTATCTAGGCCCAGGCTGCTTGGGTCATTTAAGCTTCCTTTGTATGGGAAAAACAGTAGTGGCAAGGGTTTTCTTGCTGCCTTGGTCTGTGTGAAAGGTAGGGTATGAGGTACGGTTATCCATCAGCACAAATTCACCTAAGCAGGATCTACTGTAGTCCCATGCTTTCTACTGCTCTCACTCTAGGCATTTCTGGTTTTTGCTTGTATAGATACTGGTTCTTGTATAGATACCAAGCAATGAGCTGCTTCAGGAAGATATGACCAAAAGGTCAAATCACCTTTTTCTTGAATCAGCTTCTGAATTTTCCTTGTACGCAATCACGTGAGTAACAGGACTTTCACAAGGGGCAGGGTGAGAATGCACATTTGGGAGGCAGTACTGACAATGCCAACATATTGTATCTTAAGCACTGTAAAACCTCACTAGTAGTATCTCTGTTGCTAGTTCGTGGTCTCATAACTTCATGTCCCATCAGTACAAGTCATCCAGCATGGATTTCCAGCTTGCCATCCCCCAGGTACATGTTGTCATCATATAACCACTGCGAGAACTCCAACTTTGTAGGAAGTTCATTGAGAGTTCACCTCTTCAAGAACACACACAAAGCAAAAAGTCACTCTACACTCAGACCTAGCAAAAGAATATAGTGATCCAGCAAAACAAAATATGTGTTCATTTATTTTTTTCACTCTAAGCATTTTTTTGGTTCAAGTCAGTCCTCCAATGTGCGCATAGGTCTAATTTTTCCCTTACTTTCCTGTAGGGAGAATTCTACTCTGGGATATGGATTCAGCCAATCCCAAATCCACCACCCAGCTAAAACACATTTTTCCATTCTTGCCTCTGTTCTCTCCTTTAACTGTTTGCTGACAACTTTGTTCTAGATTCTTCAGTAATCTGTCAAATAACAGTGCTGCTGAGGTAACCAAAGCTCCATTATGAGGTGATAGGTTGCTGCTTTACCTGGGATTCAGGATGCGAGTTAGTAGCTACCTCTGAGTCCTTTCATACATCCCTGGGGGGAGATTGCCTGCCAACTTTAATGTCCTAGTTGCTTGGCCTGTATCAAACTGCTTAGGAAGCGGATTTTCGTCTGGTGCAGATACTCTTATATTAAAATGAATAACTTTTTTCCTACTAATTTGATCTTGTTTTAAGAAGTCTTTTGTTTAAGTCTTTGACTGCCATGGGTTGACCTTGGCTGGTAGTAAGATGCCCACCAACAGGTTCTATCACTCTCCCTCCCTCAAGAGGACAGGGGGAGAAAATATGATGAAAAAGTAGTGGACTGAGATAAGGACAAGGAGATCACTCAGTAATCACCATCACATGCAAAACAGGCTTGACTTGGGGATTAATTTAATTTATTGCCAGCTAATAACATAGTAGGATAAAGAGAAACGTGAACAAGTCTAAAAACATCGTGTGTCCTGTTCCCCCCAGCTTCTTCTTGTCTGTCTTGGAGCCAACTGGAACTGGGTCTGTCCAACATGAGGGCAGCTTCCGGTGCCTTCTCACAGAAGCCACCCCTGCAGCCCCTTCCCACTACCAAAACCTTGCCTCTTAAACTCAATACACTGATCCAAGAAATTGTAACAAAAATAATAGAAAATTATTTTCAGTAAAATCAAAAAGAAAAAAAACTAAAATAGTATTCCAGAAGCACTCCAATTGGGTTTAGAGTCAATGGATCATTTAAATTTGACATTAACTGAAGCCATCATGCTTGTTGTTTTTATCAGGATACTAGAACTACGAAAAGTCTTTGGAATATGGTTCCATTCACTTCCCAATTAGATGAGTAGCCCAGTCCAACCTAAATAGTTGCCTACTCCCCAAGAATCCTTCATCTTAGGTCTGTGTAGCAACCTAAGAAATAATAAAAAATATGTGTATATGTTTTAGACAGCCAAGAGGAAAGAGTTTGCATTACTCCTGAAAGACAAATCTAAAGTTTCTTCTCCCTTTTCCACCGTCTCAAAACAGATTGCTGCTAGGTTAAGCTGAGGAAGAGTGGAAATTCTGCATAAGGCATTGGCTCTGTTAGAGGGTGATAGAAGTTCATCTAAACATGTGAGCTGTTCGTACTTTGTCTGCTAGAAACTGCTATCCTAATAGCCATGACAACCTAAATGGACTTTGTCAATGTACATCACCCTTGAAAACATCAGCTGATAGGGTGGTAAAGCTGTCAGGAGGGGCAATAGAGTTCAAAGAAAACTTAAATCAGACGGTCTATCAGGGTTGTTACTGGCAGTTTCTACAGGGTGATGATGGCTGGTGCAATGTATTCTCTGCATGGTTTAACATTTAAGCAAGAAAAATCCTCACATAAATTATGAGGTTTCAGGTGTCCAAGACTCTAAGCATAGTCCTGTGTAAAGAATTCTGTCGTACTCTAAGCTCAAGGCAGTAGCTGCTATGACCATACGCCCAAACAACTGGAAACTCTCGCTCAAGCATGATGGTGAGTGTTTCTCCATCTCTGTTGTCTGTCTACCAGTCAGAGGACCAAAAGGAACAGTCACATTGTGGACTGGGCTTCTCAGAAGTTTTCGTTTACCTTCTGGGGCTGTGGGTTCTTTTAGTCTTTCTCTTCTGTCATCATTCTGTTTTTATTTTCACCAGATCAGCTGTCATATCAACGTTTGAAAATTTTGATTCTTTGGAGCAGCTGTGTTAACTTAGCTCATTACCAATGGCTGAGTTATGAGGGAGACTTTGTAGATGACAGATCAAAGAGCAGCAAACAGTGAGGATATTTTATTAGTTTATTTTCTATCTGACTTAACTTCCAAAGGCCTCGTATTTCCTCTTTTGTTTCCCCCTGCCTAGATTTTGCTCTGCAAATACCAGTGTGCCATAGAATCACAGAATCTGTCCATATTTGTTTTTTTCCTTGAAGAGAAATAAAATTGCTCTTCAACTTCAAACTTTTCAACAGGCTTGTATTAAGGTACATGCAGTGCTTTTGGCTTGTATTTTTCCTCAGTGGGACAGAAGTTCCTTGGGTTGCTTCTACTTGCTCTCCTCCTAGAGTTTGAAACCTACTTCCTTCCTATGTATTAGGCTTTCCTTCTATCACACTTGATTTTTGTGTGAGGATTTTTGGCCCATTTTTTCCCTTTTAATTACTATTTTAACAGGATGTTTACACTGAAAATGAAAGTAATTATTCTGCTGTTTTCTATTAACTCATTCCTTAAGCTGATTTCAGCTGTTCCAAATTGGATTAAAAAACTGCAAGAAATATCAGCTGTCATGGTCCCAGGCATTTGGTGACTTTGCAGGATTAGGAATACACTTATCTAATAAATGGTTTTTTCCATAAAACTGTCTGATATAGCAGTTCAAAACTTGCCTGGAAGCAGCTAATATTAGTCAATGTTGAAAAGAGGATAACCACACTTCATATACTGTTGATACAATCAACATCGCAAATCCCCTCTTCTATGACTGTTTCTTCTGCCCATGCCATTGTACATTGCAGCTGTACAGGTCTTCATTTACACTTGTGCTGTAAGGATATTTGAGAAAACCACCTCCTTTAAACTTGTTTTTTTTTTGATTTCTTAAATTTGTCAACAGGTAGTAAGCACAAGCCAGGCTTCTTTTAACATAGCTCTGAAATAGAGAAGAAAATCAAGAAACATTAACACTGACAGTAAATGGGTATTTAATCATTTGTTATAATGATGAGGCATACTATAGTAGTCAGTATAATGCTTATTATCCAGCATAGAGAGTGATTTGTATTCATTAATATATTCGCAGGTTGATATTCCAGCATCTCCATGAGCTGGGAAAGTTAATGAACAAAAGAAACAATAAAAAATATATGTAGAAGAAATCCTATTAGGGGATTAGGGGTTAGGTGAGAAATGAAAACTACTTGAGGGAAGGTAGCATGATTTTTAAAATTCATTTTAACTGTTTGAGTCCAAACTGCTGCTTTACACATGCTAAATCAAAGGGACTTTTTACTGAGTAGAAATGGAGACAGTTATTGATGAGGATTATCTGCAGCAATAATAATCACTATCAATTATGAAATTCTTATGATGATATTAAGAAACTAGTTATCACATAGGGAGAGATGGAGTAGCCTTTAAAATAGACAAATAAAGGACAAATTACTGGAACCAGCAGAGTGTCTCAGTTTGCATTAGCTACCAACACAGACTCAGCACTACAGAAAGACTGGGTCATCATGGCAAGGACGTTTTTGGTTTTTCTGCCTCCAGCCTTTCTTTTCTGCTTCCCATCCTCCCATCCCCTTTAAGTTGGAGAGCAATGGAAAGGCTTTGATGACCTTGATACATTTCCATGTCTCTTCTTTGGAAATGAGAACAGACCTTATAAAGTTCACATGTGCATATTAAGCCTATAACCATCTGCTGTAATTATGAACAGCATGGTGGTTAAGTTTAACATTTGGAGAGGAGGTCTGAAGGTCAGCTGCACTTCAACTGTAGTGAAGTATCATAGGTTGACTTGAACAAGTGAAAAATAAGAGCAATAAATGAGCAGCTAATTCTTTTGTTAGCTTGTGGGGTATTTAAGATCAGGAATAGCACCAGAGGATGGAATGCTCATATCTCAGATATAACAGGAACTAAAACATTCTTAATGACCTTAGGATGCTGAACTGTCTTCTTGGTATTTTTTTTTTCTTTTTAAATTGTGATGCTGTGAAAAGAATAGACTCATATCTTAGCCTGCATTTGCTGTGTTTTGAGCAGAACTCTGTTATTTAGTTGTCTTTTGGAACCCATGGCTTCCTTTCTTGTGTATGGAGATGGAATACCTTCAGCAGCAAGCACTCCTAGTGGGTTGTGGGAACAATCATCTCTCCAGAATACAGGTGCCTGTTGTGTAAGCTCTGGGTGTTTGACTCGTGTTCTGTGAAAGCAAGCATCTAAGTAGCTCTGTGGTCTTCAAATGTTTGTTTTCTTTATTTGGTTGCTCATTGCTTAGGTGCTAAGAAGTTTTTGTGAACTTCCAACTCTGAGAGGTGCCACTCTGTGTTTTCTCTAGAAGCCGTAATTACAATAACAAAGTACATTCTTTCTGAGAATGTTTCAGTTATTTAGATTAAAAAGGATATAAAGAATTAGAAAGTAGTCTTCTTATGGAAATTCCCTGTTTGGCCAGGGTTTGCTTTGTTCAATGTGAATGTTTAGTATATCCACTCAGTTTTGGCAAATTAGGGGAAAGTAAGTCTAGCTCCATCACAACCTGACAAACGCTTCTTTTAAAATGTTCTGTGCTCTTGTGAACAGCTGATCAAAGTCTAAGCATGCAGCCTGGAGACTCTGAGGGATGGTGAAAAGTATTATAAATTCAAATAAGTGAAAAAATGATTCAGTACAGTGTTTAGACTCATTCTGTTGCATGCCCAGTGCAAAAAAGAAAGAGGTATGCATGAGCAAGGGCCAATGTATAGCAGGTCATTATCCTGAACAGTTTTGAAGTACAGTAGGGAAGCTAATACTGCTGGAATAGCTTCTCACACTTGCCAATAGTGTTCACTGGCAAGGTGCGAAGCAGTAGAGAGAGGTGGAGGACTTGAAGGAACAGCCTCACCTAGAATTTGTACGCAATATTTCTTTTATGAAATGGAATTTTTAGAAATTAACAATAACTTTACTGAAGTTTTATTAAAACCTACTAAGATTCCCTGGAAAATATTTTGACTGTAAATACCCTGGTTTTTTTCTAGGAGGTGGGGGAAGGTGTGAGGAAGAGAGGGTTGTTTGAATTGTTACCTCAGCCTTTCTGATGCCCATTGAACTTGGACTCAGCTCCTGATCTCTTCATTAATCAGGACAATCATAGACTGTTAATAACTTCAAGTGACTGTTTTTATATGAGTTTACCACTTGGTTGTTCAATGAACATGATGCTGCAGATGTTGTTTCTTTATTTGCTTTTATTTACTCACATATAGAACTGTGTAAATATGACTCAATATGTAGTGTTTTATCTGGGATTTAGACAACTTTGGATACTTTAATAGGTTTCCAAGACTGCCCTTCTAGAAGCTTGGTTCAATTCAACACAAACAATTGAGTTACTAAATTGCTTCATGTGCCTTCAAATCCAAACATATAAAAATACTTTAAACTTCTGATTATGTAAAAATCACACTTGACATAAACTTCTAATACAAAATGAGAAAATGCATGCAGAAATCCTATTCTATACTGTTTGTTCAGTACTGAAACACACTTGCAGTCTTGTGTTATATCTTCATGAACAATTCTGTGTGTTTATAAGAAGTTTCTCTTTAAAATAAAAAAACCAAACACAACCCCCGCGAAATTTTAGTACTTAACACTTCTGCACATTTTCAGAAGTCCTTTTCAAACCATGATTTAAAGAGAGCATAGGCATTCATCTGGGCTAATTTTACATTTATATTTATGTTTATGTTTAAATCCCAGCAGGTCCTGTTCTGGTCTTTTATAGGTTTTAGTTCTGACGTGAAGAGTAAATGAGATAATCGGCCTCCACATTCTAAGGATATAACTTGGAAAATATTGCTTAGTTTATTAATGTTGGGGTTTTTTAGTGCTTCTGTAGTGGGTTCCAACTCTGTTATAATCCATAGCAAAAACTTCCCAATAATTAGTTTCAGCTGTTAAGATTTCAGTGTGTGCTTCTTTATTGAATATTCATTTCCATCTCAGCTGAGGTCTTTGTGTTGGTCTCAAGGGAACAAAGCTTTCAGACCATTACTTCATAGTTTTTATTTCTTTCAGTACAAAGATTTAGGGCCCAATGCCAAAATAATGCTCCGTGAATCCTCATCAGAATGCTTTACTCAGCTGGTCCCTCCCACAGTCGTGCTACTTTTGTGCATTAATCTGCTGTGTACATTTACACTGATCAAACACTGTGTTAGCTCTTGAGGAGACTGTGGACTGCTCCAGTCCTGGAACTGAATAGGAGCTATGTTTGACAGACAGCTCTGCCCTGCTCAGTCTCAACACTGAGACACTCACCTAGTTAATCCTCTTAAAAAAAAAAAAAAAAAATCCATCTGTGTAATGATCAAAAAAAGTTAAATTAGGAAGTAAACGTTGATGTATAGGAGTAACAAATAATACTCTGATATTCCATGTTTAATGTTAGGTAATGGTTTATGTACCTGGAGCTGAAAAGAGGAGGAAAAGGGAGGGTCAGTCCTAGCTACTAACGGGCATTAGGTTATATACTTGACATCAGTTCCATAGCAATTGTAACAAATTTTCTGCAAACCTTACAGGTACACCACTGGCTTATGTGAGTAGCTGACAGTATACATCATGAATAGTTACAGGACTTTTCTAGAAGAGCAAGCTACTGTATTGATTACAAATGAGCACTCTAAATTATTCTCTGTGTGTGGACTGAGGATGGGAGGCTGATAATTTTTGAGTTCTGAGGATTTGGTATTTCTTCTGCTGGGGTGAGGGGCCTGTCTTCATATAAAAGGGAGAAAAAGAGAGTCAGCTGAAATAATGTAATGAACTATTTGTACATTCTTGGTCTATTTTTTAATGGTAAATTTAACTCACTGAATTGTTTCTGAAAGATTGCAGCTATTTCGACTCCTTAAGTAACCCGGGGGTAATGATCGTTGTTAGAACGGTTAAAAAGGTAACACGCTTAAAACTTATCCTGTAATATTTATGCTTCCCTGCTTACTTTGTGATTCTATAAGTATTAAATGAATGAAATCTCACCCTTCTCAAAGTGCTTATTTTACACTTCTCAAAGTGTTGCTCTTACTCTGAGCAGAGAAATCCATGTATGTTTTTTAGCTGTGACTTCAGTGGTGTTTGCAAAGCATGATTTCAAGATTGTCCCCTTTTTCAACAGGCCAACTTCTTCTAAGCTTGTGTTAGTTTCTGCTCTGTGATACTGACCTACATACTTCTCTATTACATGATTTCGAAGTAACAATAATAATAATAATAATAATAAT
>NW_009606622.1:0-1154 GCF_000690535.1 Cariama cristata | reverse complement strand
GTATTCCTCCATGTTCCCTGTCGCACCCACGCCCGCTGTGACCCTCCTGTCACCTCATTGTCCCCTCGGTGTCCCCTGTCATAGCCACACACTCCACCACCCTTACGTCCCCTCCCTGTCCCCATGTCCCCTCGTCCCCACGTCCCCTGTCATCCCCACGTCCCCACAACGCTCTGTCACCTCGTTGTCCCCTTGTACCAATGTCCCCTGTCATACCCATGTCCCTTCACTGTTCCTGTGACCCTCCCAGTGTCCCCTCGTTGTCCCCACGTCCCCTCATTGTCCCCACGTCCCCTCATATCCTCCACGCTCCATCACCTGTCCCTACCTCCTTGCGTCCCCGTGTCACCTCATTGTCCCCACATCCTCTCATACCAATGTCCTGCCATCCCCATGTCCCTTCTCATGTCCCCTCATTGTCCCCACGACCCTCCCAATGTCCCCTCCTTGTCCCCATGTCCCCACACATCCTCCATGCTCCATCACATGTCCCTATCTCATGTCCCCATGTCACCTCATTGCCACCATGTCTGCTCGTACCAGTGTCCCATCATCTCCACCTCCCTTCTCATGTCCCCATATCGGCCCCATGTCACCCAAACTCTCCATGTCCCTCCGAGCGTCCCCTCATCGTCCCCACACCCCCTTCACCACGCATCTCCTCCTGTCCCCATGTCCCCTCGTACCAATGTCCTGCCATCTGCACGTCCCTTCTCATGTCCCCTCATTGTCCCCCCCACTCTCTACATCCTTCCCAACATCCCCTCATCGTCCCCACACCCCCTCCACCACGCATCTCCTCCTGTCCCCATGTCCCCTCGTACCAATGTCCTGCCATCTGCACGTCCCTTCTCATGTCCCCTCATTGTCCCCCCCACTCTCTACATCCTTCCCAACATCCCCTCATCGTCCCCACACCCCCTCCACCACGCATCTCCTCCTGTCCCCATGTCACCTCATTGTCCCCACATCCCCTCGTACCAACATCCCGCCATCTCCATGTCCCTTCTCATGTCCCCTTGCTGTCCCCATGTCCCCCCCACTCTCCACGTCCTTCCCAACATCCCCTCCTTGTCCCCCCAACGTCCCCACGTCCCCCCAACATCCCCTCATCGGCCCCACACACCCTCCACCACGCATCTCCTCCTGTCCCC
>NW_009606621.1:0-32170 GCF_000690535.1 Cariama cristata | reverse complement strand
TCATGGTGACTCTTGCAAGGAATTTAAGCCATTTAGTGTATGTTAGCTGCTCTCCTAGCATGCCAGTTTGGGTGAGGTCTTCAGATGGTGAGATGTCCGGTTCATGTTCCTAGTTGACTTTATAACTGGGATGAACCTTTAACATATGTGTGCGTTCAAGAACTGGGAGAAGTAATATAATAAAGCTTAGGAACTTACAGGTTTGGATTCTGTTTTACAGAAGTCCTCAGTTTAACAGCTTTTGAATTTACATTGAAATTCTGTCTAAACTGCCTCACAAGTTTCTAGTCAAATGACTTGATAGGTTCTTAAATGCATTTCTTTTCTTTTCAAGATGAATACTGTAGTGATTGTTAGAAGCCTAGTTCTATTAACAATGCTCCTGATATAAGAGTAGTTTTGCAAGTCTTTTATTTTCTCATGGTACTTTTTTCTGAACAAGAATGCAAAGGAGGTGTCTAAATCAGTTTAGGTGATTAAGAAATTATAATTAAGAGTAACTATGTCTTGTAGCTTGGCATTTTTTTCTTATCCTTCTACTAAAAAAGATTGATTATACTGAATTAAAGTTACTCGATGACTGTTAGTTGTGGGTTTTTCACTTAAAAACAGCCTTGAAAGTATTTTTAGTTTCTTTTATTTTTCTAAGCAGTGGCATATTGTGTTATTTTCTCTGCCCAAAGATTTTTGCATCTTGAAATCAAAGTAGGTATTTCTAATGTCACTCACTTTAACCACAAATGTTTGCTTTTATCATGTTGTTAGTCTTGGTCACTTGTAGTTAATTAAGATTTCAGACATAGAGTTGCCAATCAACTTACTAAATGTACCTCTCTCTTCTGTTTTCACAAGCAGGCACCAGGAGATTCAACACAGTAGTTGATAGCTGGTATGTGATATCTGTCTCCTGGTTTATAGCCTGGTACAATAATGTCATTGCCCCATGTGGCAAATGGTGTAAGCTATTGTAAAACTGTTTGTCTATGTGATTAAGACATTGCAGCAGTGTGCAGCACCAGCCAATTACTTTTTTTAATTTAATTATAGCAGAAAAAAGAGAATAGCATAATAGAAATTCTTGTCATAGGGAATATGTAAAATGTAAATTGAAGAGCCATGAAAATTTCATGCATTGGCAGGCTGATTTGTTCTTATTTTCAACTTGTTATGAAGACTGAGTTTCTTAAATGCAATAAAACAAGACATAGCAGTGTTTAGTAATTACTTAGTTCTACGTCAAAATAATTATATACAGTATGTGTTTGCAATCCACTCTGCTGCGTATGAATGTAAAAATGAACACTTCAGGGCCCATATCAATTTTGTCTTTTAGACAGTGTAAATAAAGCTGAATCTTCAACTTTCAAATTAAAACTGATAACCTTGGGCAATCAGGGCTTTTATAAAGAAGGGGAAAAAAACTTTAGCTTGCCTCAGAACAGGTTGTGTCTCTGGAATGCTTCTGGGACTAAAGAGATCAATTAAGTGTGTATAAACAAACAGTTGGAAAAAAGCTACTAAAACAACAGAGGAGAAAGCTCTCTATTGGGCTCCAGGGGCCTGGGGGAGCGAAGTTTCATTAACTGGATCTGAAGTCCTATGGCCTTCTATAAACAGGCATTAATTAAAGAATGTAAAAAATAAAGTTTCAGACCTTGCAATATGTTAATGATCATATGATTCAGGGCCTGGGAAGGAGAGGAGCAGCAGAGGTCATAAAATAAGCATGAAGCATTTAATATGAGTGCTTGGCAGGGATTTCTGCAAATTAGTTGGTTATTTGCTGGTCCAAAGCAAATTAAGGTGATTTTGCTTCACTTGCTAATTTTTTATGTGCATGCTTGGCAAAATGTTTTTCACAAATGGATGAAGGTTATTGTTAATGGCATAATGAGAAATATTAACATATTTAAATAAACCAGTGTATTCTGACATGGGCCACAAGCACTCACTTTTACATGTGTATTTAAATAGATCTTCTGCTGTAGCACAGCAAAAGCATTTTGGATAAAATTCGAAAAAGAGCTTACGTTGTTTGTAATATCCTGTTTATATATTGTATTATTTAAATCCAACTAACACCTGAAACTTTATCTTTGTGTGAAAGGACATTATCCTTCTGAAACCTTAAAGGAGCACTTACAAGTTAAAACTCATGTGTTGAATACAACTTTTTTTTGCATATATTTAAGAAAATCTTAATTTTTATAAATCTTAATTATTATAATGGATTAATGAACTATTTTGTTTTCACCGCCTGTGATGTTTGCTTTTCATATCACTTCCAGCTTTTGAAATGCCTTAAGTTTTTTATTATTTCTAGGAAAATTAAAGTTTTTTGAACACGTGGGAGCACAAGTATATTTGAGTGTCTATTTCTTCCTCTCCACACAGCTGTTAAATCAAATCAAATCAAATCAGGACCAAATGTAATGTGTTTCTTCTTTGCTATTATGAGTAGAGTGAGAGTTATGGTTGCTCACTTCTTGCAGCAGCTACTGTCAAAAAACAAAGCACAAAACAAAAAGTCCAAGGAAAATGACAGGAGTTGACTATTCTTAATTCCAGGTAATGGGATTCTAGCTCTAACTTGTTCAAGTATAACATTTTTCTTGTCACTTGTTGGTATTCTTTCATTTCATCTGTTCAGTCATATGCACTACTAGTTTCTTACTTTTGGTATCTGATTACTCCCTTTATTTGCTGCTTTTTTTTTTTTATTTCCATTACCTAGTGGATTAAGAAAAGGAAGTGCTTGAGGAACTGTTTAACATGTAGATGGAAGAAGCTCTGTGTCTTTAAATTCTCTGAAGTTAGCAGGTAGATGTGGCAAGAGCATGTAGTAGAGGGAGGTAGTATGAGTAGGAAGCTACTATTGACATTGTTCTGTTGCAGCAATTTTAGATGGACAAATTGCAGTTGAGAAAATTTCATGACTCGGTAAAATGAGCAATGATGACATCTGTGGATGCAGGTCTGTTCATATCTTTGCAGAGCCTTTAGGGAAATAAATATCTCGGAACATTCGGTGAAGTGAAGCTCACTCAATAAATCAACCTGACACAATAACACTTCTGGCACATGAGCTCTACTTCTCCTCAGCACCACCTACCCCTCTGTGTTCCTGTGCTACCAAATGGTGTCTCCCCACAGGCCTCTAAATCAAATCAGAGCACACAAATACAGTGAGAATTTATTGGGAATTGGTTTTGTTCGGCAAAAACATTACTTATTAGATGAACTGAAATGATAAATTTTGACCCTTTAAGCACTGTGGAAGTTCAGACACGTTTCTTAAGCAGAAAAGGGAAGATAAACTTTATGCTAACTTAACAGAAGGTAAATAAATGGGAAGATAAGTTTACAGTCTGGTTTGTCAAAGGGAATATGAAAGTTCCTGAATGAGGTAAGTTAGCTTTTGAACTTTGTAAGTAGTTGTTCTATTTGGGAAATACAAGCAGAATCTACGAACTTCTAGCAGTAGGAATAATAAAGGTACCACCCTGTTGCCCTGGGGCAGTACAACAAGGAGCGTCCCAACTATTTCACAGGTAGATGCTATTCTTACATAGTAGCAACATTTAAACACATTATTTCTACGGACTGAAGCTTGACTGTGTAGAATAGTATATTCTGTCCATTGATTAGAGTTACTGGAAGCAGATGGCAAAAAGGAAGGGTTCAATGCTTTTTCTCTTATACTTTAGAGATTTGGAACAGAAACATGTAGAATAAATGAAGAGGTCCTGAGTTAAGTAAAGTAAAATAGGACTCAGTAAGCAGTTTTGATAAAACTGTATCACTTGGCTGGAAAACAAAGTCTGTGGCGTGTTAAATCTTTGTTTTATTCGGAAAAAAAAGAGTACTTTTTAAAATTACAGATGTTTCCCGGAGAAGTCACAAAATGACATTTTCGTGAATTTAAGCATGCAGATACACATGCATGCAAAAAATTATGTCTCTAAATATTATATACATATGTACAAACACATAAAATCACTAGGGAGGATTGCTTTGCCTTTGGGAGTTGTTTCAACAGATAACTTTCTTATTTCACTATGATTAACTTGTTAAAGTCTCGATTTAAGAAATAAACTGATGTTCAAAAGAGCAGTTACTTAAAATGGCAGGAAAAGATGGGGCCTTATTGTGCTGCTGTTTTGCCCTCCATCTAAAAAATCTAATATCCTTTTAGATGATTATCTAATTAATAAGATTTCTTTCTAATTAGGTTGAAATTGTAACATTTCATGAATGTCCCCTTACTAAGCAAGACACTTCTTAGAATACCTGTGCTCTAGGGAACATGAAATATCTTTTCTTGAGGGAATCATAGCAACCTTAAGGTTGTTAAACTGGAACATCTGATGGATTTCTGATTGAAATGCCAAATGCTACTTTACAGAAGTGGACTTAAATCTGAACAGTATTTTACGTCCTGTCAAGTTAAGAAAATACAGAGATGGTGTAAGTCCAATTTTTTTTTTTCCTTTTATATTTCATTTTTAACCCAGGAGAGTAAGCTGATGGACTTGTTCTCTGTATTTTGCTGAAGATCTGAAGTGGTGTTTCATTTGTTTATACTGAACCAGAAGCTGTTTATAGGATTTTTTTACAAATTATTGTGTCTGTGCCTTTCCCTTTTTTATAGGAAAGGAAGTTTTAAGGAAAAGAAACACTAAAAAATTGGGTCTTATATTTCACCACAGTTCTGGCAGAACAACAAACTTTTCTGTACATCGGTTGTCCTGCTTGAAATGTATTAAGCAAGAGGAGCCGTGCAACCCACTGAGTGGAATGCAGTTGTATTGTTTGTACTGTTACGAGTTTGTTTCTGTATCTGGAGGAGAAGTAGTATAGTGATAACCAAGGCTTGTCTAGCCCAGACAGTTTTGTTACTTCAGGATTTTGCAAAGCTTCTGTTCTGGTGTGCGGTGTGGCAAAATGATCTGAGTTTTATATTGGGAACGACTGTTCCTTTGTCAGCGTGAATTCTTCCATCGCATTGAGATTAGTGTCTAATCTTGAACATGCTCCTCTTTTGGTGCAAAGTTGAGGTAAAAATAGCTATCTTGCACTATCGTGCAGATGAATTCTTGAGAAATGCTAACCCAATCAATGATGATTATGTGAACATGTGCCAGGTAGAGCAGGCTTTTAATAAAACTTTGGTAAGGAACAGTCGAAATTCTAACTGTAACCAATGTGGTTGCACTTACTTGTGTGAAGCAGACTTAAACTGATGAATGAACATTGGTCTTGAGATTGGTTTGATTATCAGTTTTTCCCTTTTGTCCTAAAAGAGAAAAGAGAGGTTGTAATACTTCGGAAGTATAGAAATATGTAAAAAAAAAATAGTTATGTAGGATCAGAAGGAGATTTTTTTTTGGGGGTGGAGGTCTATGTAGCATCACTGAGATGGCAACTCCTTATAGGGGTAAGGGCTGTGATTTGGTCCATCGTCTTCCCTCAAGCGGCATGTTCCCTGATGCAGGAGGTCGCTAAGTCAAATACTATTGAAGAATTTTTAAAAGATCTGAGTAATTGTGTGACTACAGTAACATTTATAGTCATGCGTGTTAAAATACAGACAATCCAATCCCATGCTTCAGGGTATAAAATTACAATGATTAAGGTTCTGGAAGGAATTTCTCCCCTGCATGGCAGTACACAGCTGACTGTGTCCTGAGTTCCTGATGTTTCTTGGAGGCTCTGGGAATTTACTGGGCTCAGTGTGGTTACATTTCATAGACTATCTACATATGATAGACCAATAGCCCAAAAGCTGTGGTGAATTTTCTACTGTTATGCATCTGCCTATCTGTGTCAGCTACTGTTTGTTCTAAGTTGGCCCCATGTAAGCTAGCACTGCTGTTAGTAGAGGTTGGACCAGAGAACATCTAGGAGTCTTTTCTGATATAAATAATTTAAGATTGCATGTTTTTTGGGGTTTTGTTGTGGTTGGTTTTTTTTTTGCCAGTAGATAGTATGATGGGCATAACAATATGATGCCATGAAAAATGGAAATTCGAAATAATCAGATCACAGCATAATTTCTAAAAATTTATTCTTTCTTGATCCCTTCTTTTCCATCTTTGAAGTACATGATTGTGCTTCATCTTCATGCTTCATCAATTATTTTGCTGTATCGGTCAGTCAATCAGAATTCCTACTGAGACAACTTTGGCTTTTAAAGTTAAGTTTTCATTGCTTATAAATGTTTACTACATTTTCTTTATTGAATGCCCCACACACATAGGGAGCAAGTCAATTTTTTTTTCCCTTTGGAAAAAACATCTTAAGAATTTTCTGTAGAATGACAAAGTTGTCCTTCCTTCATGTCCCATCTTCAGGATTCTAGAGAGAGTGTCCTGTTATCATTTTCGTATCTGGGACACTAAACTTGGTCGTCACCTACCATTCTAAGAGAGATCTTAAGTATGAAATAAAACTACCTTCAGAAATGACTAAAAGGTATGTCCTCAACTAGGAGCACCATTTGTTTTTCTTTTACACTGTTAAAAAAAAAAAAAAAGAAGGTCTGTTTCAAATCCTATTTGTCCCTTATCTCTGTTTGTTCAGTTGTTTTTAATATCACGTACTGAAAGAATTTCAATAGCTGTTTCACCATGAAGTCATTTGTTATCCTTCAGCAGGCCTTTGCCTGCTGAATTGTAAAGCAGCCTCGACTATTTGCATCCTCCAGATGGAGCAGCATATAAACACTCCCAGATATTTCTGGTAAGTATGAAAAAATATCTTATTTGTCCTTTCTGTGAATAAATAAGAGAATGTCAAATTTTATAGACTAATAAATTTGTATGCTGGCACTGACATTGAATCTCTCATGGCCTGCAATGTCACAGACCCTGAGAAACACAATTTTTTTGTTTTCAAATGTATACTAAGTCAAATAGAAGCTCAATAAAAAGCCAGGGAATTTGATTGCATTGTTTATGTCTGCCCAGTAGTCTAATTCAGTTGCAATTTGCTATGAGGAAATACAATTTACATTTTTCCCAGGCTTATTGCATAAGCAATCACTCATATATACATGCATGAGTGTATGTCAAGCAGAACTCAAATAATGGGTTAAAGTGTCATTTAATAATATATTCTAATGTCTGTTTTTATAACGAACAAAAATCTTTGCTGTATTACAATGCATTTTCCTAGCTACCAAAAATTAATTCAAATCTTATCATTATTAATATTTTTTATTCTTCATTTACAACATATCCTAAGTCTCAGTTGCTTTGTGGTACAAATGTTTGTATCAAGTATCACCACACGCAGCAGTTCCAGACATCACTGTAAGTCTACATTTTAAATTCTATTTTTGTTCCTGAAATTAATCTCAATGAGAATTTTAATTTATGTATTTCTAATTTTAAAGAGAACACACAATAGAATAACTTATAATGCTCATACTCATCTAAATAATGAAGCCTGACAGTATCCTCTGTGGTTGAGTAATAGGCTTTTTATATTTGCTAGTTTTTGTAGTTTGTTTTTCAGTTTCTTTCTAAATTAGATCCAGACTTCTTGAAACAGAATAAAAATATACATAGGACATAAAAGTCAATGAATGTATAGAGTGTTTGGAATTGAATTTAATTCACTGTATTTACACATGATAAAATACTTCTTGATTGAATGCCTACTGATTATTTTCTGAACTGTTTGATTTTCAAAACAAAGTTATAATAAGTAGTATGCAATATTTATCTTGTTTCATTAGTGCCATTAAATGGAAATTAGTGTGATTTACTTGCGTTTTCCAGCATCGGTCTAATTCCTTGAAAATTATCTTTACTTAGTAGGTTTTTACCTAACTGAAGTGAAATGTTTCAAATCAATATTTGAGTGTTTTTTGAAGTAGTGCTCAGTAGCAGCAACAGCTCATCAGGAGAAATGGAGGGGACCCTATTGTATGCTAAGAATAAGCATACTTTTTCTCTGTAATGGTTATTGGACAACTTTTTCATTCAGGACATGCTGCTGCTGTTTCTCTGGGAGAAAGTTGCAGAAGATATGCCGTTTGTATCTAAGAATATAAGATAGGCTTTAATTTGTTTTTTATGTAATTCAGTTTTTCTTTCATAATGGTAGCTGATTTGCCATGATACAGGTCATAACTGGTTTGTTTCAGTTGTTCGTATGCTCATGTAAATAGAAAGCAAATAAGCTATATATTAAAAGGTCAGTCTTGAAGTATTATCTGCCTTAAAAGACTTTCACATGAAGCCAAATGAAGTCCTACAGATCTTGCCAGTCTTTTTGCAGATAAAATATCCATTTACTTAAATATTTTTTCCAAAATAACAATGGCAGTATTTGCTTTATCATCATTGTAAGATAGCAGTATTATTGTTACTTTGATAACAAGAGAGAGATGATATAGAACACAATATTGTCTGGCACCTTTTTTTTCCTCCTCCTGTGGTATTACCAGGGCTTTTTTTAAACACAGTGTACTCTTTACTTGATAAAAAGTCAGATTATTACAAATAGTAGAAAAGAGGGAGGCTGGTAGGAAACAAAAAAGCCTGGAATTTGGCATATTCTGCTGTACCAGGACTCTAGCTGAAAAAAATGGGGCATTTTGAGGATGAGACTGGGGAGATGAAAGAATCATTTCATTCAATGGATTGCTTCCCAGTGACATTGGAAAACATCTAGATGAATCTGATTTTAATGCCCAAAACAATGTTATCTTCCAGTTTCTGCAGAATAGGCAGCAGATATGGATAGAGCCCCTGACTATTAATACAGTTCTTGTGAGAGTTACTCTGCTCATTGTCACCCAGAATAGTCTGATAGTGGGATTTGTCTCACTAACTTTGGTCATTTAGAAATTAGTCATCTCATCTCAGCTAGTCATCTGGATTCTCTGAGGTTATGGGCTCTGTCTTTGATGGAGAGAGACAGTCTCAGAGGGTTTTGTAAGACAGTTGTGATGAATTGCTCTCTGGGGGTGCTTGTCTCTGTCTCTTCTCTCTCCTTTCTATTTGTTGACCACAGAGCGAGCTTAGATGACTAACTTGGACCAAATGCTTTGGATTCTCATGGATTTTGCCCTAAGCATCTAGTGGAAGCTGGCTGACTGGGTAGAGATAAATCATCATCCGGGGGTGCCTATCCATTGAGTTGAAAGGGAGTGCAGGCAGATAACTTAATGGGGTAAAACAAAAGTTTCTGAAAATAGGTATAAAGAGTATTAGGTCAGACACACAACTCTGACTGCGTTTATCCACAGCTTCAAGTTTCTAATGGTGTCAGAACTGAGCAGAGAATTGCTGTGTGCATTACAGCCAACAAACATCTTCAAGATATCTCACCAGAACGAAACCTTTTCTTTTTCCAGAGCTTTTTTTTACATTCCTTGAAGTGTGTTTGATTCACTTCAGTACTTTCACTGAAGCTTCATCTTCCTTTCTTTTCTCAACATGCAAGTTTTCTTTTTCCAGGTTGTATTCAATCATTGTTTAATACCTATGGGTCCCAGCAAAATGAGTAAGACTTTGATGACATTTGTCACAAAGAGCCACTTAAAAACTGTCATCGCTTTCCCAAGTTCTTCACCTTGCTGTAGGTGAACCTCCTTTGGCAGGGGTTTAGACTGGGTGATCTCCAGAGGTCCCTTCCAACCCGAACCATTCTGTGATTCTGTGAATCTGTGTATCAAGACTAGGAAAGCCTCAAAGGTTTGAGGATGGGTAATAAGTGCTAATTTTGAGATACAGAAGAACTGTTAACATTGATGATGATGTAAAGAATGGCTACTACTTTTCTGTGTGACTGGTGTCCTCAAAGGAAACAGAAGATGGAATTAACAGAGGGTCGTGCCGGCCTGCGCTGAAAACTATGTTTTTTTCATGCACATCTTGAAACTGTCCTAATTATCCATGCCATTAACATGTGTTTATTTAAATGAGGACAGGGGTGAAGAAAAATAAAAGGTGTGGACTGAAAGTAGGCCAGAATGCTGCTTTTTCTTGAGATCAGCAGTTAAACTTCCCCTGACTTCAGGGAGATCAGGAATAGTTGCATTCACATTAAATACGTGAGATAGCAATTATCATATTTTTTGCGTTGTGTATTTGAACACATAACTTGCTTGCATGTCTCTCCTGCTAAAACGTCAGTGAGCTAGGCTCACATCAGTGTGCTAGCTGTACTTAAAGATCTTAGTTTTATGTTTCTGAAAATGTCATCTATTCCTTCAATCACTTGTAAGCCCCCTGTAATCTCTTTTTAATGTAAGCGCGCTGGAGTTTTCCCTTTTGTTTGCTGCCCTTGCATTATTTACTTTGATCCGCTGTGAGAAAATCTGAAAGTGTGTTGTCCTAAATGCTAGCATCTCACCAACAAGATTTGAGGCCTTGTACTTCACATTGAAGAAAAAGGCTCTTGTGTGAAGACGCAGGTTTTGTTTAGTTCTCTGTCCCTGGTGGGAGCCTTAATTGCATTTTCTCTCTCACACAGTGGCTGGCTAAGGAGTGCCTGCCTTCCCTGCTGATGCTGGAGTTTTCAAGCTCTATTACTCTGTGACGGAGAAAATTCCTTGGTCCAAGAAGAAAAGACTCAGATTAAAAAAAAAAAAGTTAAAAAAAAAAAAGTGTTTAAGTATTGTCAGTTTACCATGTGTGGTAAACAGAACAAACAATAGACTTACTTAACCTTCCTCCCCACCCTCTGAGACTCCTCTACAACTTTTGTATGACCTACTTTATAGAAATCACATCATATTTAGAATGTTAAATATTATGGAAACTATAATCCCCTAGGGCAAATAAATTAGACTTCTTGGGAAAAGTGGTAAACAGAAAATTATAAATGCTTTATGTTCTCTTAATCTGTGCCAGCCCATTCTAATGCATATTTTATAACCTTTAACAGGAGTTAACAAAGCAAAAGTCCCCAATTCGTTTTTAAATTCTATTTCATTTACACTGGGAAAATCTTTGAGATTTCAGATGTTACATGGTTGTGACAGAACGTTTGATAAAGTAAGGAGAAGCTTTGCAACAGATTTTAAATTGCAATTAGGACTCATTTGCACTGAATGTTTCCTAACACACCATGTGCTGGGCTGCACTGTGCACTGGACAGGGCTCTCCAGAATAGATGGAAATAACATGAAGAATTAAGGACTATGTCATTTTAACTTGTGTGAACATGCTGCTGGAGGGAAGCATGCTAATATTCAAGCAAGCTTGTATATTTTTAGTAGTCTTATGCCTGCATGTGTCTATGACAGCTTGGTGATTTTTGCACTTTGATCTGTGAATTCATGTCCCGCTTAAAAATTCCATATTTTGGAAGGCAAAAAAATCTCTTCCTATGGCAGGGGAAAAAAGCCTCATCTTTTTTTTTTTTCCCTGAAATTTTAGCATGTTCTTCATTGATCCATGGTTGCTAATGGTGAAACAATGATGTCATAGGTAGGAGATTATTTTTTTCCATTAGTGTGCAGCTGTAAACCTTTCTATATGGAAGTAGCTTTTGCTTCACATGTCCATGTCCTCCTTCCCTTGGGATTAGAGCCTGCAGAACTTAAATTCTGGAATGATTAAAATAAGTACTTATATTTTTATTTCTGGTTATTCTGCACTTAACAACAAATCCTCAAGACCTTTGAGCAAAAACTTACTCAAATTTTGGATAGCAAATTTCGACTTTGGGTAGCCCAAAAATAACCCTGCCTGATAATGAAGTTTTTGATGTTGCACAGATGACACACTTTGCTTTGTACTTTTCACTGATAGGCTTTTGTTTGTCTGTTTGTTTTTCCAAGATGTTTTAATTCTTAAACATGATTTATCTTAAAGAATTATCTCACTTACTGTACATCTTGACAGAAGAGATCACCCAGGATGCTTTTGATAAACAGCTCCTGGGTGTGAGCCTGAGGTGGTTGAAAGGATTCTGAGTTGGCGAGGGGGAAGAAGGACCAAGCTCTGGAGTTTACTCCTGTGATTAATCTCACAGAATTTGTTGGGTACCTTGCAAGATCTATCTGTTTACTTAAGTTTTTCTGGCAGAAAGTAAATTTCTCCTGTGATTTGGCAGAAGTCTGTTTTTACACAGAGGGGTATTTTAAAGGCATCTTGCTACAGAGATGCCTAGAAGAATCCCAGAAGAATCCAGCTTCAGAAGTGGTCCTGGAAGGGGCAGAATAATTGCACTTTTCTTTGCTTCACTATCCTACCCAGAGGGTTGTTAGAAAGGTCTCGGTGCAAATATTAACACTTGATAAACATCCTGATGACTCGCATTTTTCATGTAGCATTCAGAGGATGCTTAAGACAGTTTTCTGCTCTGTTTACTGAAAATATATTGGAATAGATCTGAAATAGTGTATTCTTCATGGTCTGCTATATGTTTTTAGAATGTGCAGAAAGACCAGTTGAGTAACTTCCCATTACATTAGGAAAAAAAAATACTCTTTTTTTAGTAGTTCCAGCCATTGCTAAATATACACATAGTAGAAGAATTATATACACTTAGGTCTTTCTCCTCTCAGTTCTCTGGTCTCAAAGAATATGTAGTTCATGTAGTTCTTCAACCTTCCTCTGCCCCTATCACATCATGCTTGTATCTGTTCATGATATACTAGACATTTATCCTGAACCTCAGTGAACGTGTAAAACTGTTAGATTTTGAAGATTCTGAACATTTTCACTGAGGCTTTAAATCAGTTCTAAGCTATTCATACTAATAGCTTATTATGTAGATCCTTTTGTCTTCCCAAAGTATTTTTCATAATCTTAAGTTCAGTCTGACTGAAGGGAGATATCTTTCTGCTGTATGAAGTATTACTTAATGATATTGAAATTAAAAAGAGGTTCCTTTTCATCTATGCTTTTGGAAGACAACAAACAGCTTGATGTTCTTTCTTTGTCCCAGTTAACTCATTTTGAAATAGAAAAATAAAAAAGAAAATCAGTTTCTTGTTAGTATCAATGTGCTTTGTAGGCATTGTTAAGGTTTATAAGGTCCCAGAAATGTATCTTACATAGGTATGAAGAAGACTATTACATAAAAGGAATCCTGTTTCTCAGGTGAATCATGTTTATTTGCATTAACTCTTTTATTTTTTAGGGTTTTTTTTAAGAAGTTAAAAATAATCTGAATGGTATAATTACAATTTTTCTGGTACGTTAACAAACACTGTAGCTTAGATGCTTCTTTATTCATCACATGGGAATTACAGCTGATCAGAGTCCAGAAGTCTCTTCTACTTTTGTTACAGTGGTGTTTTCCATCTTTTTCTTTGTTCAAAGCCCATTCCGTGAACAAGACGTAAAAATCTGAACTACACCTGTAGTATTTTTTTCCCATTTCCATGTGGAAAGGTGCTCTCGGCAAACCTATCCTAGAAGGACATACTAACTTTGCTTGCACTTTCATTCAGTTGTTTTTCTGCTATTCCATTTAGGTGAGCTTCAAGTTTCTATTTATTGTAGATCTGTAGGTAAGAAATTATTAAATGCAGTACCAATATTGGGATCAAAAGGATGGTCAACAACAGGTTTGCAGTGCTGGCACGGAGGATACTGCCTGTGTACCAATGAGAAGTCTCATAGTGTGCTGAGACATTTTACAGCTTCTGTGTGTTAAATGTAGGTGAGTCTTCAGGTTCCTTACTGTGAGCAAAAGCAACTATGCCCCAGATTAACCGAATCATTCAGACAGAGACTATTTTAGGAAGCACCTAAAACTGAGACAAGGTAGCTTTCATGAGCAGCTCAGCACTTAAACGTAGCTTTAAAACTGACGTCTGGTGGAACACTGAGCATGTATTTTGAACAGTGTAGATCTGGAAACCTTTCTCATCTGTGGCTTTATAAGCCGTGCAACACTAAGGGAATGGTGCAAGTTGAATTCTTTCCATCCCAGTTTCACCAAAAAACCCCCTGAACAGTTGGGTGAATATGGATATCTGATAAGAGTGTGCTTATAATAATAATTAAAATAATAGTAACGTCTTAAGTCAGTGACTGTTGCCTGTTTACTTGTAAGCAAGTGACTAACCCAATCTCAGTTTCACTCTCCCTTTACATAATTACTTGTTGGAAGGGCTATAATTTGGTAAGAAGAGAAAAAAGACGTGACTTGACACCACTCCTCATAAAGGTGGGTGGAACTGAGACTGAGGGCAAATGTCTGTTGCTCTTTTTTTTTCTTGTGCTACCTTATTTTGATTCTCATTTTAAGCATTAACCTTTGAAGACTACCTTTGCTGATATCATCTGTTTGTTTCTGCTGAGTCAGTCTACCAGCTTATAAAATTTATGTATACAGAAACTCATGTAACCAAAGGCACTGTTCTGGTCTAATTGAACTCAGTGGCAGATCTCTCAACGATTTGATTAGTTGGTCGAACTGTATAAAACAACATCTTCTACTTTTTGTAAAAGAAATTCTTGCAAACCTTTTCTTTTTCTGCTTGGTTTAGCACCTTGCATCTACCTAAGGAAAGATGGCACATTCACATAGCAATATGCAATAGGAGTTGATTGTCTATGTCCAGCAGGATATTTTTTCCCAAGGATTATGAGTAGATATAACATCTGGTCAGCTTTTGTATAGGTAGATTACAAGTCTTTGAGGGGAGAATGTTTGTCATAAGTATGTTAAAGGCCTTCCTAGCTGAATTATAGTATCATATTTTAAACAATGAATCAAAAAATCCATGGCTGAAGGGATGCAGAGTAATGATTTTAGTCTAGCCCTTGCCCAAATATGTCATTTGCTTTCCTGGGCCATTTGTGAAATGATTGTGTGACCTGTTTAATGCAAACTGATGCAGCAGAACTATTTTTAAATATGTTAGATTTCTGAAAGTTTACAGTTGGTCTCCAGAAAATGACCCACACATATAGAAATACATAAAAGAAGAATACATAAGAATAACATAAGTTCAGATTGTAGGAGTGAAAGAAGTGTTTTCTCATTCAGTTTTTCTGATCTGTAAGTTGCATTATAAAAAATATTACAGAATGAACTTCATCTGCTACCTGAAAATGTGGAGGCCTGCATTAGGTGAGATTCTTGGTCTGTAGCTGATTTTGCAGGATGCAAGAAAAACTGATGAAATGTGCTTTGTGGACTTACAGATCATTGTTGCAAAAGAGATGCTCACTTTTGGTAATTATTTGAACCTGGGCTGATACAGTCTCCTTGAATAACCATGTGTTTATGTCCTGCTATTTTAAATACATTCAGAATAATCCTTACCGAATATAATCTTACAGTTTCTAGTTACATCTATCATGCAGTGAGAAATCTGGAGTTTGTTAAATTAAATTCCATTTTCAGTCCACCTTGCCAGTTTATTCCAGCGTGGGCTCTCAGATGACCTTAGGAAGCTAAAGAAAAATCGCTACTACAACTGTTAATTTATTGTAGAGACATCAAATTATGTGATTGAGAGGATATTAGCTGTAAATAGTGAAAGATGCATTTTGTACTGTAACATTGCTTTAGACTCATAGGTACCTCTGATGGTATTGGCTTCAAATAAGAGGAAGTCAGGATCCTGTGAGATACTCGTAATACAGTTGGCTCAGCAGCTCAGAACATAACTTTAATTTTATCAAATTATGTGATTGAGAGGATATTAGCTGTAAATAGTGAAAGATGCATTTTGTACTGTAACATTGCTTTAGACTCATAGGTACCTCTGATGGTATTGGCTTCAAATAAGAGGAAGTCAGGATCCTGTGAGATACTCATATTGTAATACAGTTGGCTCAGCAGTTCAGAACATAAGTTTAATTTTCTTCTCTTTTAAAGTCTTGAATATTGAATACCAATTTTCAGGAAAGTGTTTTCAAAAATGTTTCATAGTGTGGTAGTGCTTAGAGCTTAGTAGCATTTGATGTTTCGTTCCTGGCAACATAGCTAAGCTCTTTGTGGAAAACTCAATGATGCTTACTGTGCTGATCCTAAACGTAAACTTGTTTGAAAACAAGATGGTTTAGTTTGCAGTCAGATCATGGTGATTTTTATCTCTATATTTGATGTATTACAGACTGCTTAATTCTCTCTTCTTAAGAAAATCTTGAGTGAAATTGTTAAGAACCTTCTGCATTTTGAGCATTGTGGGAGGAACTGAAAATTTTGTGCAAAGAAAGATGGGAAATCAAAGAAATGCTTTTTCTTGTTGGTGTGGGATAGCTAAGACAAATGCTTTTGAAACGTATTGTCTTTCCTCTTCTAGCTTGTGTTCCTCAACAAAATTCTGCCAACCAGCAGAAATAATTTATTTTGACCATCCTAATGTAGGGCGAGTAGATGGTCAGGAAAATGAAATAGAAAAGGATCCTCATAGGAAATCGAAGTAAATATGTGGACTCAGAGGTCCAATTCTGCCAACTTTGAGGGGAATCTCCAGAGGAAGGAAATAGAGGAGGACAGGATGAACAGGACTCTTCATAGCCTGGATCAGCTTGACCTGGCCTTGTGGCCCCATAACTCATTTCAGCTCCTACAGCCTTCTGCTGCTTATTTTAAGATGATTTTCAGTAACTTAGTATTTTATGCAATGATGAATGCTAAATAATCAATTAACTTTGATGTACTGTGAGGCAAGATTGCAGTATATGTATATATGATTCAGATTAGAAAACCAAGTCCTTAACACCCAACTTCAATTGCCTATCGAGCATTTGCACTAAGTTGTTATTATTACGATACAGTTTTTTATTTATGTATCAGTGCTGGTTTTGATTTAGCATCCCTCTCTATTTTGGTGACAGGATAGTTGTTTTTAGGAGCTTTGGCTCGTTTTCTGCAGGAACTGGAACAAATCAGGGACTGCAAGAATAGAGAGGATGCTTTTGTGATTGAGTCAAGAGAAGGACATTCTGGCAAACCCAGTTTTGTCCCTGTTTCTGTCACAGGCTGGCTGTGTGATCCTGAGCAACTCAATTAAAACATTTGGCAGATGGCCACTAACTGCATATAATTCATTTTTAGGGTGCTTAGCTTGAGATATGTGGACTCTTGCAGCAGTTGTCATTCTCCTTAGAGCCACTGAAATCAGTGGAAGTAGTGGCTGCTCAGCATGTTTGTTAGCATAGCAGAGGAATGTGCACGTGGGGAAAGTAAAAATTCCTGAATCCTAGTGCCATCTTTCTCACTGATTCTCTCTGTGTTGGATTACCAATGGTTATTTTATGCTATATGTGAAATATTATGTGTAGGTATATATTAGGAAAAGAACATTCTTGTTTCAGTTGGAATCTGTGAAGTTTATAATAAACATCTTACAAAAGAGCGTGAGAAGCCAATTATTTCTGTATTTCTTGTCTGATAAACTGTGAATAAGGTGTAGTCTACTAGCTGGATGATGTATACGAAATTACTGAGTAACTGCCCATTTGGCTAGTACAGCCTGTCCAGGCCATGGGCTAAAACATAGCAACTTTAGAAAAAATACCATGTGATCACATAATTAAAAAATTGTTACATAATGTAACATGTACAAGAATTCAGATTACATCAGAAGCCATCTTCTGATATTTCTCAATTTCAAAATACTTGATTTGACAACCTGAATATTGTTCTGAGTAATGTAATATATGGTATGGGAAATTAAAGTATGGCTGCACAGCTATAAATACAATTCACAGGCTAAAAACTACTCCTATTAACATTGCAACTGAAAGATATAAATCAGTTCATAAATATGAAATTACTTGCATGCTTGGGTTTTTGCAGAATCGAGGTCTAATTAGTGAAAGGCATTGTGAAATACTGGAGTGGGAGTTGTAGTTGCACCTTCTAGGACTGGGCCCTACCTTGAAATGATTATAGCTATATATCTATTTATAGCTAAGGAGAAATTTAAAAGAAATATTTGTTTTATTTGTATAGCATTTTCATTGGTTTACCCTAAAGATATATGCTAGATGATAATAAAGTAATAAAAGATTGTTTTCACAGCTGTTTGTCTTTGATTACATATTTCTTTGAAGTATTGCAATAAGACAGACTTTGAACCTGGAAAGAGATCAAATAATGAATTGTTCTGCTTTGTGAAGCTTAAGAAAGGATTTTATTGTTGAAACATATAGTGCAACATAGGTTTTTTTCTTCTAACAGTTAAATAATGGTTGAAAGTACTATGAGATCATTACAGATGGACTAGATTAAAGAGCTTGGGGCCAAACATTAGGAACTGTGTTAGTACTAACTAAAATAATTTCTTAAGTTCTGTCATTACCAATTTATTTTTGTTAGTTTTCTTTTTGAATCAAAATAGAATTTCAAAGAAAGTGTTTTAAATCTTTTAATTATCCATTTTCTTAAAGCTAAGGATGACAGGAGACTTAAGAACTGTATCAATCCTGTGGGATTCTGTTTGTAATATGGATCATTTGAGCACACTTTGTACCCTGGATAATATATTTAGTGTTAAATTGGAATAAAAGTTGTAGAGCTGTGAATAAACTTTGTAGGTTTTTCTAAAACTGAAAGGATTATGGCATTTAAAATGTGTCTGAGAAGGTTCAAGTAAAATATTCAATACAAAATTTGAAAGCTTTTTATAATTCTTTTGCTCAAAACAATATTACATGTGACATTAACTTCACCACCTCGCCCTTTGAAATTAATCTTGAAAGCAAGTAAGTGACAAATACCTAAGTGGCAGAGAAAGATACTTAGTTTATTTTTTTCAAGGCTAGTGAACAATAAAACATCAGCTAATGCAGGTCAGCATTTCACATGATGTATTTGAGTTCTGGCTGGTTTTGTTGGAAGACTGTTTCTCTCTACAAGAAATACCTGAAAGTTTATGATCATATATCTAGGATATACAAAAATGTTAAGGTGTATATTTTTTAGAACCCTGAAATGTTTGTACTCTCTGTATCCGTTGACTGAAATTAGTTGTTGTGTTATTTAGAACAAACTTTTGCCTCTGTGGAAGAGAGAAACCTTTCAAATGATAATTTCAATAGAAACATTAGACAAAGGAATATTGTAACTTTAGAGATTTTTATGATGAAGGTGTGTTTAAGAGATGTCACTTTGATATTTTTACATTATGTCCTACATTTGTCAGCTAAAACCAGGATATTGCCTCAATGAGAAAAAGCATGTTCTGCACTTGTCAAAAGGCAGTAAGTAATGATTAAAATAGCAGTGTGAAACGCTGGGAGATTAAAGTGATGCTAATGATAAGTGAGAGAAGAAAAGGGCAAGCTATATTTTAATCCCTGAGAGAATGGTTAATGACTTCTATTGCCTGAGATTAAACTAAACCTGTCTCATCAGCTTTTTCTGCCTGGTGAAAAAAAGCTCTCTGCACTTTAATTTATTAAAGTCTTTTAAGGAAGCACATTGATCCACAGAGGTTAAACTTTAAAAAATTGTGCAAAATACACACTAAAAATGCTTTAACAAAAGTGTGACTTTGTTGCTCTAGGCAAGCTCACAGTTTTATAAAGAATTCATTGTCTATGGGTTGGTGAATTTAATTAAGGAATATTAATTACTTAAACTGGGAGGTTTGTTCCTTTTTAAACTAGAACATTTTTGCAATACTGATGCAGGAAAAGTAGCTAGTATGTTTTAGAAGATAGCAGCAGAAAGGGACAGACTAAATTACAGTTAAAATTACTGTATAGTCTGTTATGATAGTGATATCAGAAAGCCATTTTAAAAATGCTTTTCAAAATATATGTACTACTAGGTATAATGTAATGAGTACATTTGTTTATACCGAGTTACTGTTAATCCATTTATTTAATAATTCTTACGACTGCAAGACAGTGTTATAAAATCATCTTTTATATTGAGAAACTGCCCAGTTCAGCATTGCCTTTTCAAAAAGCATGTAAAGTCTTTCTTCACATTAGAGAGAGATGGCAGGAGAATTGTTAATTAGATTATTTTTTTAATACATGTGATAAAATTGTCAAGTCTGAGTTCTTAGGATAAACTGGAACATTGCAGCATGCTTGGGAAAACAAGATTTTCCTCTCAGGCAGGTTTGCAAGCTTTTGTCACTTTTAACCTCCATCCTTTCATTGCACTGACTTCACATAGCATGTGTATCCTCAGCCTACAGGACAGACAATAGGTTTAGAGACAGAAAACAGAAAATATGCAAGCAAATATGCGTGGTTTGCTTAAGCCTTATTCAAGTTCCAACTCCATTTGCTTTTTTTTTTTTAATTTTTATTTTTTTTCCCCCTCTCTATAGGTAAGAACCCTGGAAGTAAACAGTGTGCTTTTGTCCTCTTTTGCAAGTTCAGTACCCACAGTGCCTTTCTGGCTCCATATTAGCAAACTGTAACGTGCATCCCAGCTCAGGGAATAAATCTGGTGCTCGTGGATACCAACAGTTCTGCTCTATATCCTTTCCCTCCTGCCTCATGGAAAGCATTTTCCCTTTTGAAATCTCTGAACCTCTGTAAATAAGGAGCCCATTTAGTTACTATCTTATGTGATGGTTGTAATCCAGGTTATTTTTTAAAGCTGTTTTTTAAGTATAACTTGTTTGGTAAGTGAGTTTAAACTTGATTCATGCTTTGATGTTAATGAAACACCAATTTATCGGAAGGCCCTGCAGCCCTAATGAGCAGTTTCTTTAAAAAGAACATTTAATCAAGGTTTATTTTTAACTTGTTTAAACAGATCTAATAGTTTGTGCTGATTTCATTTCAGTATAATAATTGCTAGCAATCCTATTAGTAAGTCGTGGTACATGGAAGTTAACACAAATTCCATTCTAATGAGTGTAGTATAACAGCAAAACCCTTGTAGTCAAGGAAAGGTTCATGTTTGAGAGGAGTGACAGAGGCACTCGGACGTTTTGCTGACAGCAGATTATTTTTGTTTTTATACAAATGTCAGGCATGACTTGATAGTATTTAAGTGGATTTTGTTATTTTTTGAGAGATGAAGCATTTTCGTATTAACTTTTTAAGGTGAAAGGAGCCAGTTACTTCCTGATGTTAGAAAAAGTACTTGATCTGCTAGCATAACTCGTATTTGTCTTTATACTTTACCTGTACATGAGTATTTAACTGTTATACGCTATTTTATAAGGATAAAGTTCCACAATCTTAAAAATACAACTTGTGCCATTTATTTAATGAATATAAAATCTTGGAGGCAGTTTAGTGTGAAAAGCAAATGAAATTCCACTGCTCAATTTATAGTTAAGAAAAATCTCTAAAAGAGCAGATGAAGCTGAAAAACGTGTGATCATCTGAAATACTATTTTTTATGATTAGCTTACAGCTGCATCTGTACGTACTGGAGATTGTGTAGTCACATTTTCATTGTAACTAAAGTCTTCAGTCTAAATTCTGGTTTATTGGCAAAAGATAAAGAAAAAAAAAATTATTCCGTAATTTGAAAATACAAATATCCCATCAGTATTTTCAGTCTTAAGTACAGTGTTCAGGTGTTACTAGTCGAGTACAGTTATTAGCTTTTAATCTTTTTATTACTTAGTCTGACACCATGACATTTAAAATGTGAGGAAGTTTGGAAATAAATAATATGGAGTGATTGCGGATTTTAGAGCCATACTAAAACGTGTTCTGATGCACTGAAGGGTGTCTGTAAGTTACATATTGTTTATAGGTTTCTGGGTTTCTGATTAGAATCCAGGAGCCCCATGTTTTACAAGGTTTGGAGCTGGTGTGGAAGAAATATCTTGAGAGAACATTGATAATTAGATTTCAGTTGTGCAAGAAGGAGTCTTGGAAGTCTACAAATTCAGGGGTCCATCTAGACAGGCAGCTTGCAAGGTCAGTACTTGAGCCTGTCATTAGGTGAAATAACTCCTTGTTATTTGCGTCAGCATCTTACTGGGAAATTATTCAGTGGGATTCTTCTACCTCTGAGGGCAGAGAGGGAGGAATATCTGCATTTGTATCTCAGCTCTAGCTTGCTCTTGTGACACTAGTTTCCTCATTTTGAAAGAAGTCAGATAATAATAGTAATGATCTACTTACTGCAAACTTCCTTCTTTTTCTTCCTTTGCTTCTCTGGTTGTAGAATAAATAACCTGACCTGGTCATAGTACTTATGTGTGTGACTTCAATTAAATACGGTCCGTATTATTCAGAAAATTTTTGTAATGACTACAACAAAAAATAATACAACTGCTTCATGGCGATATGGGGCAGATCATCTGACACTGATGTGTAAAGACTTTTTCTCTTCTCTTTTCCTGAATATCTGCAGGATATGATTTTCCTCTGCCCAACAGACTCCACTTCCATGACCCATGTTTGTGCCGGGGAAAGGATGCGGTCCTGGTTTTCTTGGGAAAAGAACAGTTGTACTATTTACACATCTTCCCAGTGTTGTCTTCATGCTAGAAGAAAACCTGTGAACATGCAGTATGTTTCAAGAATTACCACAACTGCCATGTCTGTGCAGTTCATGGGGAGCTGCTGCTTGGGAAACCATGTCTGTGGGTCTTGCCCGTAGAGTCCCTTGGCAGACTCACCATGGCTTGGCTCTTCGTCTGGCTGTCCTCAGCCTGGCACGCTCTTGCTCCCAGAGAAAAGACAGGGTGGACTGTCTTGGTGAGATGTTGCAGGGCACTCTTGATGTGAGAAGTATTGGCGAGTCCTCCTCCCACAACTCTTTTCAGGGAGCAGGAGGCCTGGGTACAATCACCAGGAGGTTCTGGTGCTCAAGGGTCTCGGGTGTTCAGTATGATAAGGAATAATTGTCTGTTGCGTTGAACGCATGAGTAAAAGCAGGACACCACAGTTAAATTTCATGATGACGTTTTAAAACGGAAGGAGGATTTTGGAATACATAATTCTTTTTGGATTTTATTTGGGGGACCTGTTATGAAAAAAACTAGCGTAGATGATTGTGGGAGTCAAGGCACAGCATTAGCTCAAAGAGTGCTGTGTTAAGCTTATTATTTGCACTGATTTTTTAATGTGACTAATATTGCATACCTTGAAATACTTTTAAAGGTAGATAGTTTTACGAAAATAAAAATGCTCAATGCTGTGGTGCAAAACTAAGGTGAAAAAACAACTCCATCTGATTTAAGTCCTGAGTTTCTAACAAACCTTTTAAAGGCAATGCCAGTTCACATCTAAATACTCTCTTCTAATGGAAGTTTGGAGACTTCTTTAAAGACAAAGGAAATAAATTGGGACTCATCTGTTCATTGACAAATGTATACTCCAATGAATCACGTCATCTGACTTAAGTCCTTTTTTCTGCCTTACTAAAAACAAACTCATGCTCATGCTATTTGTACTTAATGCTGATACACACTGCACCCTGAATACTAAGTTGGAATGTATTTACGAATGTGAAAGAACCTGCGGTCCTTTCATGCATCAGGTTGTCATAGAAACTAATTAACTTTCATTTCTGTGTCAGGGCAAAGTAGTGTGATGCAGATGTAAATTGTAGTTCAGAAATCACCCTGATGAAACTAGAGAAAAAGAAAGCATCAAAACCTTCAGAATTCCTGCAGGACATCGGGAATGCAGAATATGTGATGGGAAGTTACAGTGTTAAATGCCTCATTTCACCAGGTCTTTTTGCGTAATCTGCTGCTTCAGAAGTGCTTGGAATGTTACTGAACTGACAACACAGTATGGTTTATGTATATTACGTTTGTGTATGTATGTGAAAATGAGTGTGTCCAAGGAGCATGTATGTGTACACACGGAGTAGTGAAATTCTGATCAGAAATGGTGTGTAAAATATAAATGGCAATTATAGACTACTAACTGCTAGAAAAACTTTAAAAACTTACAGTATAATCTTTGCTTTCTCAAATGAATTAAGCTGATTTCTCTCCAGTTAGTTTCTCTCTATATAAGTTATTATAATTTTACATGAAATGTGAATACATTAATATTTTAACCATCAGAGGTATACTTTGACTGGCTTAAGTGGTAAAGGAATGTGATTACAAGATGATTTATTGGAAGTCATTAAAAATGATTTATTAAGAGAAAAAATATTGTGTTACTAAAGCTTTTTTTTTTCCTCCACTGAAGATGGGGTTATGCTGTCATGTTGCCTTCTTTGAAAGAGGAAAGCAGCCTGCAAAAAAAGAGGAAAGCATTTTGCTTTGTGGGTTACTGGCATGAATAGATTGGAAAGAGAGTGGCCAGCTTGCTTTTACAACAGAGACGTAGCGAGCCTTGTCCTCCGTTGCAGATTCATTCACTCTTAATAGTTCCCAGTCTTATGGGGAAGACTGTATGCATCTGGCCGGAGTGCCGGGGCTGGGCAGCAGTTTCACGCAGACTTCCAAAAACAGTAGCCAGCCTGTGCCGCTCTCCCTCCTTTGCTGCTCTGTCAGTTTTACCTGCTACTGCTGTTTGTGGGGCTGCGCTGTAAATCAGATTAGTAATTGATCCAGATTAAAATATCTTCCCCCTGCCTCTCCCTTCTTCCCTCTCCTTCCTCTCCCCCCCCGCCCACCCCAACCCCATGCCCACTTCTGAGGAGGGCAATAGAAAGAATGAGTTGGAGGGAAGGGATGCGCCTTTGATGATTGTAAAAGCAATGGGTTTCTCTAGATGACATTTCTTAGATAGGGAATGAAAGAAACGCCAATCTGTAGCGGGGTGGGTGCGCAACTTATACTTTAATGAATACAAGACTTCTTGCTCTTGCATGTTCTCCCAACTCGGAGTGTGAACTTAAAACAGAGTTGATAATACTGCACTTAAAAGAAAAAAACGTATAGAGGAAGATGTGCAATTATGCAATTTTCCTATAGTCGATTCCTTCACACAGGAAGAAAGGGGAAAATATTTTTATAAATGAGAATCATGGCAAAGCTAAAGTCATAGAACTTGATTATTTTTCAGGTAAGGCAAAAAATGTGTGCAAATGGAAGGTACATGAATTCCCCCACCCCAACAAAGAAAGAATAAAAAAAAAGTTGGGAGTTTGATGATGTATTATCTCTTTCCTGTTCACTTTATTTGTTAAGTGGGATGTTTTTGTTTTTCCTTCTCGCTACTCTGCAGTTTCTTGTTCTTATGAATAACTTCGTTTCATTGTTTTGAAGTCAATGTACATTTCTTTTGAAATATGATGTAAAGTGAACTAGAGGAGAAACAATTTATCTGTAAAATATGTATTTCCCCTATCTTCTTTCATTGTGTGTATATATATGTTTCTATATTCAGGAAAGTCATTGGCAACTCTCCAGTTGTTTGGACAGGACCTGGCAATATAATTAGGCATATATTATTAAATGGAGGAGTCGATGTGTCACAGAAGAGTAATATGTCGTTTGCTGTAGGTGTTGTAGAAGAAGGGTAATATGGAAAGAGATTTAAAGGAACAGTAGGCTAGATCTGTTGAAATTTTATCAGCATAATGATCAAGTAATGGCTAGTGGCAGACATTGTTTCCCATCAAATTCTTGTTGAACTTGGCCTTATCCTCTCTGTTGTTCCATAAATGAAATGGCACATACACTTGTACCAGTGGCCCCCAACTTCTTGGTCTATGTACGTGGATATAAAAATAACTTTACTCTTGTGCCAAGTACTAAGGGATTCCTGAAGCCAAATTGCTATTTGCACCTAATGTATTCCATAGGAAAAATTAACCCTCAAGTCTCTTTTCAGACCTTAGGTTCAAGGTCTGCAGCTGAAACATCTGAACCAGCTGAGACTACAACTCCAGAATTTAGACTTACTTAAATATTCAAGAGGAGAAGAGCAAAATGAGTTTGTTACCATAACAAAGCTTTAGGGATGTCCAGTAAAGGTCCACTGTAGCTTTGGGTGAACAGATGCTGTTCGTGGATCTGTTATGTGTGGAAGGAGCATCCGGGGAGACACTAGTGGTGATGGAGGGCTTACAAAGCCATCAGACTTAGCAAAAACAGAGAGCAAGGGAGGGACGAATAAGTTTTATCTGTAAAGAAATCTGCGTAACAGGGTAGCATGTCAATTGGGAGGTGAGGGCAGCAGTCTTCAACATCTCTGTCACAGCAATACTGCTTGCCATAAAATCTAACCAGGCAAGGCACTGGTTACATCTCAGAGAATATAAAAGCTGCATGGTCTCGTACTGCATCTTTCTTTTTTTTTTTTATTATTCTTCAGCAAACTAAGGGGCTCCTCAGTAACCTTTGTTCTCCTTCCTGCTACCCAGAGCAAATTAGATAGTTACGGGCTGACTGGGTAACTCCAAGGCATCCGCAGGAAATTCACATTACTATCAAACGAAAGATTAATGAAAAAAAGGTCCTTTGTAAGAATGGTTGTGAGTGAATATGGTTTGATAGTGGGCACAAGCACTCGGTGTTATGTTGAATCTTCCCACAAGGCCATTTTACATAATTTATTAACAAGATCATTTTACTTTCTGATTTAAAAGATTTGTAACTATAAGCTCCTGTGTTTTCCCTGAACAAGTCACACAATGCACACAGTAGGCAAAGTGTTAAAGGGCTAGGAAAATATTATTTCATCACTCCTGTTCCATTAGAATTCACTTGGGTGGCTGAGAAAATGGTTTATGGATTAGAGAGAGAAGAACAAGCTAAAACATTTCATACCTTCATCTCTGATAAATTCCCCAAACTCATTCTTCGCATCTGAGCCATAAATAACAACCATGCTTTTTGCTAAAAAGAGCTTTTTTCCTGTACCAGGTCTTTTGTCTTGGAGATGAATGTTATAATAAATTTGAAGTCTTAGGGGGGGCATTGTTTGAACTATAACATTATGGTTTACAACTGTTGCTTCTATTATGAGGAGGATAAAAAGCGACTATGAAGCTTGATCTCTGTCATAGAAACAGATTAATATTTCCGCCTTCAGCTTGGGTCAAGTGTATGATTTTTCCCAAAAGCACCTTAGCAATTAATTATTATTCGGTTTGCATTTAAAATCTTAGCCCTTTAACCACCTTTCAACCTTATCCAAATGTTATGCTTGCTTTTAATTCTATATCAAATAGTATTTTTTTAAGTTTAAAATTTATGCTATAGATCAACACAGGTAGGAAATTTTAGAGGAAAACAGTTTTAGAAAGCAAAGATTCATCTAAAGGCATTAATTTTTTTGAGGTACTCTTTCCTTACAATTGGACAATATTTGTTTAAAAATTAAGATTACACTTAATAATTTCAGTTGTGTTTTTCAGAAGATAAATGCAAACAGCTGAAAGGTTTGCATTAATAAGCAAACAAAGCATACTTGTATCTATGAATTAGAATAATGAAAGTTACTTTACCCATAAGCTCTAGCTTTCAGAGATTTTGGTCAAAATAAAGAACCTTAGGAAGACAATAGCATGCCTTGCCTTTTAGTTTCTACTGTGCTTTCCCTGGACAAGCTGAACTGCTTGAATTTTTATCTTTGAATAGCCTGGGTTTGGTACACCTAGGAAAACTAAGATCAGGGTGAAGGTCCTACTTGACTACCTTGCTCACCTACTGGCACAAAGTCAGCTGTGCTGTAGTAGTGCAAATCTTCTGATTAAACATACCAAGAAATGGTGAAGAAACGTTTCCTCTTAGTATCAGCAGGCTTTCTGTGCCTGTTTGGTCTTGGTTATTCCTAACACCTTTGAGATTCTTTTTTTGACTATTGGGTCCATATTTACTAGTCACTTTGTCTGGATCTAGCCCTAAGGGTATGAGCTTGCAATGTAGTAGTCATCTCTTGCCGGAAGAGTGGGTTCAGTTTTGATGAAACTGGGGGAGTTGGGCCGTCCTGAGAAGCTCTGTGCAGAACTTCTTGGGTCAGTACCGAGGAGGCTCGGGTTTTAACGAGAGACTGAAGACACATAGACTGGATGTGTGTGTGGAGAGATGGAGAATGCTACTTACATGATGTAATATTTTATGTCAAGTATTATTCAAAAGTGTAACCAATTTTAATTGCCGCTTCTAAGACATCAAAGCTCATCTCTTTTCCACCTACTTAATTATATTGATTATGTGCAGCTCCAGTATCACTTGCTCAACCCTGAACACCCATATTCAAGCACTCATCCTTAAAATACCTGACTGTAGATCTCTTACCATTTGACTGCATGGAGACCTGCATCTTTATCTTCAGGTTGTTTCTTGTATATCTCAAAATGGTTTACTTCAAAATTTAGTTGTCTGCAGACACAAAATCAAGTTATCAACAAGTAAGGAAAGAATACCTTTGGCATAACCAAACCTGATATTAATATTCTTTAAAGACACATAATTATAGCTAAGAGCAGAATAAAGGGAATAATATGTGAAAAGTTGTATTGATTACATCTTTTAAGAAATAATTATTAGCTACACAGTGCAACATTTTGTATTCCTTGGTGAGATATTTACACTCATATATTATTTCATGTATCAAAATTTTCAAGAGTAATGTAATAACCAGTCAAAATTTATTTTTAAGAAAAGACATTAAAAGAAAATGAAACAAAACTGGATTTTTCAAAACAGTTTGAAAGGAATTTAAAAATTAGTGGAATTGTGTTAAGAAATTATGGTTATTTTTCATTTATTTTTTCGCAATACTTTATATTCTATTTTGTTTTTTTTCATATGTATGTTTGTTGGTAAATAGTTTTGTATGTTAAGTCAGTCAAAAAATATATATATTAGCACTATGAATATATGGAGTATGGCAATGGAAACTTATAGTGGAAAAGATAATCCATGTTGCTTGTGCTGTGTAAATTTTAAAATGTATTTCATTTATTCAAAAATGACTATCATTTGGAGAAGAGTAGCCAAATTTAAAATAAGAGGCTAGGCTGAAGTTGATATGCTGGCCAACTATATAGGCTTTGTGGTTACAGTTGGGGTTTTACCCCTCACTTTCCCCACAATCCAGGCTGGAACAGGGTGGATCCATATCTGTTGCAGCTATGTTTCTGAACAGCTTGCTTTTCTACATGGGGAGAGACTTACATTCCTCTATTTATTGCTCTATGAAACTAAAATAAATGTAAAATGAAATCTGGTTTGTTTTGTAATCTTGCTTACTAAATCTGTTCTCTTTTTTAAACTCTCAATACATCCTATATGATAATTTATTTATTCTTTTTCAAACAGAAATGGCATTTTAGATTTGCCAGGGAAGAACATTTGCTGATTTAAGAAATATGCTTTCTGTAATCAAGAAGTGTGAAACTGTGAAGTCCTAATCTATCTAATGCATTTTATGAAAGAGTAAATATCTTTGTAAATATCTTGCTGATAATTTTAAGTCAAACTTAATTTTGATAATTTGAACAAATTAAAAAAGTCTTTTAGTTGTATCAAAGTACATAATATCAAACCAAATTTTGAATCATACCTTAACTTGAAGTCCATCAAAGGCGTTACCTGGAAATGAAGGAGCTAGATTCCAGATTTTAGTTTTGTTGTAGGTCATAAATTCATTTTTTCCTAGCATGGGCTTTTCAGTCAGCAATCGGAAAAGGAGAGTAGGAACTCCTGGCTTTCTCATTGTCACATATTTTTGGAGCAAATATTGCCTTCAATTGACAAACTAATTCTTTTCTCCAGTGAAAATTGTACTTTTATCTGAAAGATCAGTATTTGTTTAAAACAATGTGTCAGGAGTCAAAAACCATATAAACCTTTAAAAACGCCCTTTTACCTAGACGTGATCTAATGGTTACTATTATGTTTGAATATTCATATTTAAGATAAGGAAATTATGTTTAGCACTTTAAAGCATTCAAGATTTATTTCAGTATTGATTAGCAAGAGTTGAGGGAACTGTGCCTGAACTAAAATCAGACTCTTCTTGTAAATCTTGTGATTTACAGATGTGAAATAATGAACTAACTTTGTTTATTTTTTTATTTTCCACTGGAAAAGCTGTATATTTCTGAATCATAGTTAAGTATTGAAGTGGAAATCAGAAAGTGAAAAAGAATTTTGAAGGGATAAAAATGTATACAGAATAACGGAAGAAATAAAGACATTGCAATCTTTGGGGGAATACTTGTGGTAAATTACTTCTTTCCTTTAATTCCTGTAGTGCATCCTTACTGATTGACATCTGAATGGCAGTAATTTGGGGTAATGGGTAGCTACCAATTGAGGGTGAGCTTCACTACTTTGCAGAAGAACGTTCTCAAGACCTTCCAGTATAACACTCAAATCCTGTATTAAGTGCATAAATTGGTATAGGATTTTATGTTAGCCCTCTCTGTACCGGTTAATTTTATCAGGTCCGCTTATGACAGGCGCTAAAGTGTGCTTGAAAGATGTCTGTATACATATGGTAATTTCTTAGTTGTGGCTCTCTTCTGTATTTATGCAGCGTGGTATCTACCAGTGTTATGGCCAAAGATATGTTTTTATTGTGCTATTCTGTCAGTTTTTCTGTGACTATTTCATTCTAAGAGTTTTAGATGGATGTTCTCCTCCCTTATCTGTAGAATTGCATGGTTGCACATCTATGATTGCATAGATAACTGAGTTACATAGATGTACTAGAACATTATTGGGAGATAATATTGTTTTTCCCAACACAGTTCTCAAGCAGTTGACTTATTAAAACTTACATACTTAAAATTACCTCCTTGAAATGGAGTCTCTGAAATACTGTAATCGGGGTTTATTTTTTTTGGTAGCAGTTGATTGTAGGTGATGATGTATGAGACAAAAATCAGCTAGTTTGATTCCTAGTGGTTTGCTGAGTTTGCAGGATGACTGCACAGACCCCCAAATAGTGCCTTGTAGGGGTATTTTTAGCAGTAAACCCTGGGTTAGTGTTGGGATGTGTGGATGACATGGGAATGCAGGCAGGACCTAAGGAGACCGCTCAGTGAATATTTACTCTAGGGTGGTTAAAATTTCACATGCTGACCTACAGCTCTCAGCTCTAAGATCTCAGTGTTTCTTGAAATTCTCGAAGCAGCACTGGATATCTCCTCTGTGAACAGCTGATAGAAGAAAAGCCCATTTCATTTGTGTCAGAAAGAGCGGGAATGACAAAGAATATCCCCCTCCCCCAGTTGAATGGGAGGGAGGAAGAAAAGCGGGAGGGGAGTCCTTCAGGACATGAGGGAGGGAGGAAGAGGACATCTTGAAAAATTTTCTGAAAAGAGACACAAGACATAAATGTAGAGTAGTGTTCTTCCTGTTGTAACAATTGTGGATAAAAAAACCTGGCTACTTTAAAGGTAACCCAAGTTAATCAAAGTTTATAGAAGCGATTTAATGATGTGCTTACCTAAAATAGCAGAGAGTAACAGTGCTGCCGTGTACTTGCAAAGTATGTTTGTTACCTTTGCCGTATCTGAACAGGGAGGAGGTTTGGGGTTCTGAAATAAGTGCTGCAAAAATACCCTGTTACCTATCGTTGCCAATCTTGGGGGATTAAAAAGGAGCTGACTTCTTCCCATATAAGTATTGAGCAGAAATATTAAGTGTGAGACTAGAAAAAAAAAATCTGGGGAGCTTTTGAGACTTCATGAATTTACTTTTTTTTTAAAATAGTAACAGTTCTATTAAAATAGTGTCAAGTTGATGAAACTACTAAGTTTTGGTTTTGAAAGATGCCAGGCAGCTCCAGCAGGATGCTAAATTTTAATGCAAGTTGTGAACATTTATGGTCCCTCAGCTAATTCCCAGCAAGTACCAGGATCGGGCCCAGTGCACAGGCAGTAGTCGATCAGAAAACGAAGGTGTTTTTGACGATCGAAGAGTATTTGGAAAGACAAAAAGGTCAAAGTGAGTAATAATAAAAACCCCCTTCTCGTGAATCTGCTCGGGAACCTTTTTTTTTTTAACGTTATTAGCAGACAGGCCTGTGTCCTTTCCTTTGATGATGGTAACAAGTTCTATGACATTGCCACTTTGAGTTCTTGCTTCATTAGATTGGGTGACTGTTTATTTGAAATTGTAATGAAATATTTACTTTATAGAGCTATAAGGATTAGCGGCGATAATTGAGTGAGGCTGATCCGGAGCTTTCAGTGTAATAGGGCCCCCTTGTTTGAATACAGAGCGCGGGGAGAATGGAGGGGCGAGGGAGCGTGTTTCTGCCTGTCACTTTCTCTCTACATGTTGCTTTTTCTCCCGGAGATAAGTGGGCCTAATGCTGAACAAATACTGGAAATCAGAAGCCACTGAGAATCATTCGCCTCTCGCTTTCCCATGGCAGCGTGATAGACGCCCGCTCAAAAGAGCCCCCCTCCTCTCCGGCCGGGGACA
>NW_009606620.1:0-18934 GCF_000690535.1 Cariama cristata | reverse complement strand
TTCCTGAGGCGGCCTGGGCTTGCTTTCTGTCAGGCTGGGCTCCTGCGGGGTGACACTGGAGGAGGTAGCCTGAGGGAGCCTGTGCCCAGCTTGGGTGCTGGGCTAGTTGGGGTGCTGTTAAGGCGCACTGGTGAGTGGGTTTTGTGGATTTTTTTTTGCTGTCTCTAGGCTCCTGTAATGCTGCAGTTAAGGTCAGGGAGAGTGGTAACTGCCAGCAAGGTGAAGTCGGCTGACAGGACGGTCACCGGCCCAAGCTCTCTGGGTGAGGGGGTAGGACGTGAGCTAGGGAAAAAGTTGGTAGTCAGGCAAAGTCCTCACTTGGCACCAAAGAGAAAATGTGAGCAGCCCTTACCTTCCTGTCTGCAACCTGCCGTGCTCTCCAGCGTGTCCTGTGAGCAATTTGCTCCTCTTGTGTCCATGCAGAAGGAGCAAGGTGAGAGTAGCCAGAGACTCCCAGGTAAAAAATCCAAGGGGATGCATTGCAGGAGGGCTGCTAGAGGCAGCAAAGGTGTAGCTCTGCCAATTTCAGATGCTCCTGTGTGTGAAGATTGGCAGGCAGCGACCACGGCTGCAGCAACATGCTGGGAAGAGACTGTAAGGAGAGGGACAGGACAAGGTCAACAGCTATTCTTCTCAGAAACTACTTTGCAAAATAAATTCTCAGAAGAAATTGAAAGGAAAGAACATAGTTCAGAAGGACTGAACCTCTCAGGTTTCCAGGAGAGTTCAGGAAGCTCAGGAAAAAAAGGCAAATATTCCTTTATGGAAATAAAATTACAAATCCCATCCTCAGAGCAGGAAATTGAGAGCACAGAGAGCCATGGCATTTCCTTTTTGCCAGAACCAGAGGTGCTGCAACCCAGAAAGGGCGCATGTAGTAGTGAAATGAAAAGCACTGATTCCATAATGATACTGGAGATGCAAATCCCAGATCTTAAGAAGAATTTGGGGACTCAGGAATCCTTGTCTGAACCAAAACCTCAGGAAGAGGTAGATACGCCAGAGAAGTTGGATGGATGTTCTTTAATTGGATCAAAAAAGCCAGGGACATGGGAGAAAGGAAGGAGATGCTTGAGCAAGAAAGGCAGGACATCTTTGATGAAACCAAAACTACAGGGTCCCAGAGAGCAGGGTAGATCTGCCGTGCTGGAACTGCATAAAGAGTGTCCAGAGTCCAAGAGAGGACCTGTGAGTCTGAGAAGGAGGGGCAGAAATGCACTGGTGTCACAGCGACTACAGGGTCTAAGTGGCCAAGAGCAACCAACAACCAGAGGAGAGATGCACAAGTGTTGCATGAAAGAGCAGCAGAACTCAAACCTTCAGAAAGGAACAGAAAGCCTGGGTGAAAGTGGTAAGCACTTGTGCCCCATTGTAGAAGTACAGGTGCAGAATTTGGGCTCCCATGACAAGGGACTGGTGCTGCAGTAAGGCCCCATTAAAATGTGAAAAAACAGGAGATACTTTTTCTTTTGCAGATGGATCTGTGTGGGACAAAGTCATGGGGGCAGGAAAGAATGGCCTGTACCCTGTCTCAAAGTGACTTTTAGTGTCTGGCTGCTTTACTTGGTTCAAGAAGCGTAGAGATAAGAGCTAGGGTCTGCTTTACAGTACTGTGAATGCCAGTCTTAGAAGAAAACAGATTTTTAGGAAGAGGAAAGGCGTTTCTTGAAGGAGAAAAGCAGTTCTTTAGCACAAAGGAAAGGAGATCAGATACCATTTTGGGGAGCGGAGGGAGGCAGCAACAGGCCCCAAGTAACAATTATTTTTTTTAAATTAGTTTCCCTCAAAAGCAGTCATTTCATTTATGTGTACCTGGTCAGGCACAAGCAGGAGAGGAGGCAGTAGTTTCAGCAAAACCAAAATAACAGATAGTCGATTCTTCATTCATCTGTATATTATTTGATTATTTTTGAATATGTATGATGCTGTCTTGTTTTAGTGTTTGCTTTTATAGGATGCTGGTTTTTGTTTTCAGAACTTGTTGCTTTTAGTTGCAGTTCTCAGCAAAATCCTAAAAGATGTAGAAACAAAGATTGTGTTTTGGTGTTTTGAGAGAGCATTGTATCAAACTGGAACAATTTTGAAAGAGGATTTTTAAAAGTCTCTTTTTTGGGGGACAGTTGTCTGAAACACATTCTTTTAACGTTCAAAGGGGGTACATTCAAATATTTGCTGTAGGTTATTATTAATAAATATTTTATCTAAAAACCATATTCTGAAAAACTGAAGTATTAAAATTGTCTTACTTTGAAAGCTAAGATCTAAGAAAATAAACATTCTGCTAGTACATTCTTGAGTCCATTCTGTGGACAAAGTTTTCAGATGTACAGGTTTTTTACATAATCTGTATTTGCTTTGAAAGAAAAAGTAGTACTTCATAAAAATGCAAATCCTGCAATTTTCGTGGATCTTAAACCATCTGATGCATTTGGTTGGATTATATATCTGAAATAAATTACTATATTCTTATGAACAAACTTTCCTATTACAGAAAATCTACTGTGTAAACAAACGATTTTAAGGCTGAGTGTGCAAACAGGATCTGCGTTTTCTTGCTGGACTTGCTCTAATTTGCTTTCCACCTATGTTTTAAATAACAATTTGGAATGTCCTTTTGAAACCTTAAGGTTCTGTTCATCTTCACATTTGTTTCTGAAGACAAAACATCATTTGTTACTGTAAGTCTGCTAATAGTGGTAATTTTTTTTTAAAAAGTGTAAAACTTTACAGAAATGTTTTAGCCTTATACAGTGTCATGTTCTTTAGTAGCCTTGAATGTTTTTTGTTCTCTTTATGAAATACTGCAATAGGGTCGCCTTTTTTCCCTTGGCATATTCTTTAATGACACTTGTTTATTTTTTAATCAGCCAAGGAAAAATGGAAGGCAATTGAGCAAGACTCCAGTACGCAGGCTGTGAAGAAGCTTAAGACAAATCGAAAGAGATCAGAACATTCCAAGGAAAAGGAACCTCCCTGCTCTAAATCTCCTACGGTTGCTACTTTAGGTGGGACTCAAAGCAAGAGCTTTCTATGCTATCCTGTAACAAAAAAGTCTGGTGCGTGGTGTAAAAAAAGGAAACCCAGAATTGATCAAATCAGGTGCTTGCAAAGTTTTAGTGTGACTACAGCTGAAAAAGTGAGAAATGTATCTGCAGAATGTGATGCTGAACATTGCAGAAATGCCCTAAACCATGACAACAACTTGCTCTGTGCAACAGAGAAGAATCCATTTGTGAGATTAGAGGCCTGTAGTTACATTGATACATTTGTGAAGTCTTCAGCTAGTGGAACTACCAGCAGTTTTAAATTAAGTGGATTCTTCCATGTAGCCCAGGATAAAAGAAAGCATGGTTTTTCTGATTGTACTGTAGAACAGAGTGATGTGAATCGCAGCACTAGTAGAATGCGAAAAGAGAGATCCCCCAAAAAAGATGGTTTATTGCTTAATAAAGAAGAACCTCAAAACAGAGAAGGATGTTTTTCATACTGTCAGAGTGAAAACAATAAGTCTTTAAGGGGAAAAAAGTGGAATATTGGTAGAAAGCCTGAAAAAAAGATGAAAATGGCTGAGAAATCAGCAGCACAGAATGTTTTCACAGACATAGCTAATGAATGCAGTGAGTGTGAGTTACAGATGGAAGCGGCAGTTGCCACGTCAAGCTCCTTTGCAGTCTTAGGACTAAATCATAAAGAAATTACTCTGTCACCTTCAAGTGATCGTACATCAAATCTTCCTATAGGAAAAAATACTCATGAAGCGCAAAATACATCAGTCTGGAGAAAGAATGGTACCAAATTGCTTGCATTTGAAGATGGCTCTAAGAAGACATCTGAGCTCTCTGTAATAGCAAAAGGAGAAAATTCAAATAGTGTGGCACATCATTGTGCTGCCTCAGGTAGCCTGAGAGTGCTAGCTCAGGTCCATGATGTTTCTAATTGTCACAAAAGCGAGATGGATGAAAAATTGAACAAAGTTAATAAGAAACTACAGCAGTTTACTTGTCAAAGAACAGTACCTATGTCTGGTAAAAATGTTTGGTCTCTTAAATCTTGTGCCAGGACTTCTGAATGGGTTCATAAAAATTGTGGGTCCATCTCAGAAGGAAAAAGACTTTTAAGGGCTGCCTCCGAGGAATCCTCTGATAAAGACAGTGTTAAAACTGTAGGAAACAGTGCTGTGACTGGGAATTTGAGACGGTTGGATTTGGATGTGTCGTTGGCAGAAATTAACAAAGAATCTACACATAAAATAATGGATTCAAATACTGAATATCTGACTTCACTTGAAACACCAGAATCCTCTTCCGTGGATATTGATGAGACTTCGAGAATAAGCAGTGAAAATGTGGAATCACCAGTTAATAGGGATAGAAACGCCGTGGCTTTTAAGCATGATGATGTGCAAGAAGTTAAAGCAACCTTGAATTTTGCGACAAAAGAAAAACGTAAAAGTAAAGGAGCTGTAACAAAAAGAAACCTGTCTGTGACAGTCCAGAATGGTACATCTACAGGTAATGCAAACAGAATAAACTTTAGCTGGAAAGCATCAGTAGTGAACCAGACATTTTCTGATTTAAAGCTAACGAAAGATTTAAACGCTGGAAACCTGACTAAATTCAAAATTCCTTTATGCAAAAACAAACCTGAATCCAGGAAATTGAAATCTATCTGTTCGTTTGAAAGAAAAACCTGTAGTCCACTGGAGCTTCTTGACAGGACTAGTGTTTCAAGAAGACAGAAAACGGGTGAAGAGACTTTTTTGATAAATTCTGAGCAGCAGCCTCTTCCTGTCACAAGTGGAGCTATGTCTACAGCTTCCATGAAGAAAAAAATGGATGAGATCAACAGTGAGGACTTTCAGCATGATGGCTCTGAAAACCTTTCAAATGAGATGTCTGTGCTCCCTGAACGTTTTTCTTTATATCCACATCCTTTTCATGACAGACAACTAGAGTCATCTTTGCCTGATTTCTGTGGTACTGAATGTGTACTAAAATCTAATTTTCCTGATCGTTCTTGGAATGCAGTTGACAACCCTGTTGCATTAGAAATAAATGATGATAGCCAATCAAGAGGGAATCTTTCACAACACAAAAGTCAGAATTTTCCAGATATTCTTGAAGCTTACAAAGAAGATGTTCTTGTCATTGATGTGATTCAGAATGACCCCGACCTTTTTGGAACCAATAATGAAGAGGAGCTTGCACTTGCAGACAGTGAAAATTGTCCCGCGCAGGCATCCACTACAAGCATCTGCATTAAAGACAAAAAGCAGGACCTTAAGCCCAAGTATCCTGTTATCTCAGAAAACAGCAATTCAGTACATGATAATTTTAGGTATGCATATCATTCATTTTATTACAATACTCCTAAGTACTTTGTTCTCATATCAGTATACTTCAATTGTAGTGGTCAGACTTCCTTACAGAATTTCACTAATTTCTGGGTTGATTTTAAGTGTCAAAATTTGATTGAAGTATGACAGTATTCTGAATGCAAATAAATTAATTTGTTCTTCATAAGAACTAGGGTAAACCCTGAATCAGAGGAAAATGTAGTCCTAAAGAATTGATTTAGACCAAGTGAAGTGAAATATGAAAGTATGAACAAAGCTAAGAGTAATATTTGTAATAAATAACTTAATTTTTAAATACCTGACTTGATTGGAGATAGCAGATATCCCTTTGAGGGTAGTTGTTTAGTTGTGAAGTGGTATAATACTTTGAAATATTTTTTACTTTCTAGGTGTAACTTACTCTTGCTGGATCTGTATGAGTAAATGGTTGTCTCTACAGTCGTACTCCATTCTGCCATTCTCCTCGCCTGCTTTTCTTCTCTCCCCAGACACGTGAATAGTTTTAAAATCTGTAATTGGGCTAACACGTTATAGATGTTTACGATCCTACATCTTTATTCAGCAAGTCCCTGGTCTAAATTATTAGGCATTCATGTTTTTCTGGGATTTGAGATGATAATAAAAGTCACTGAAGGGGGAAAGTATGTTTAAAGTAAAAAAAAAAAAAAAACTTTTGTAAAAGAGGTAGTAGTCCTTTCTGGGCTAGATGAGCTCATCAACTGTCTAGTCCTCGACACTTGTGTTTGATAAATGAGTTTTAATCTTAAGTTTTTCATCTTATGAAGAAAAACATAAAACTTAGATAGAAATGGTACAAGATTTTCCTCTGAAGATTAGGGTTTTTTTATTGGGAGGGATGTTTTAATTTTCTTACTCTGCTCTTTCTGGGTGGCTTTATGTTATCCTTATTTTAAATAATGTTTTTATTATTTTCAACATTGTACCATCTTAGAACTGCATTCTTTTTTTTTTTCTTTTTTTTTTTTTCCTCTCTTAGCCTTTTCCCTTCATTAAACTTAAGGGCAAAAAAGGAAAAGAATCATCTTTGCAGTGCTGAACAATTTTTTAGACATGAAAATATAAAACTTTCGGATGCTAATAGAATAAAACTTCTGCCAAAACAAGCCTCTGAAGAACAGGGAGAGTCTAGTAGGAGCATCCAACTGCTTAAGAAGCAGCTAGGCTATATCATAGTAAATTTATTAGAATGAATATTCATTTTGTGTACAGTGCATATTATATACACTGTATAACAGAATGAGCATTCGTTGTATATTACCCCAAGGTAATAATGGCTGTTCAGAGGTGGTTTCCAACTGACTGTCCAGACAGCTGTTGCACAAAATGGAAGATTAGAACTTGTGAGCCCTTTACGCTCATGTATTGGTTATGGTAGTAAAGTTTTCTAGTTACATAAATAGTAACTCAAAATGTTATTGGATCTTGTAAGAACTTTGTAGGGACGACAAATACTCCCTTTAATTAGTAATGACATTGAGTTAGAGTAGCATTATCACAACCATTAGATGGATGAAAGCTGAACTTGTTTGAAGTCGTACTTCAGCTTTCTTCCTGGTATCTGCTGAATTTGCTTGCCATCAGCCAAGGAAAATAAAAATACATGGTTCTTATTTCTTAAAATTTCCCCTTGATTTGCCAAAGAAGCAGGCAAAGTTGTCTATTTTTGCTTTTTACCTTCCATGATTTGGTGCAAAGTTCATTAGACAGTGACTAATCATAGTTGGTAACAGTCAGGAACGTATTAAAGAACTGAATATGAAAATATTAAAGTATGGCAATAGAGCTTACCACAGTTTTATCAGGTAGCTTATGATATCACAAGATAATACCAGATAATGGCCAGTTCATACTGTTGTTTTTTACTTTGTTAGTATTTGCCCGATACAACTGGGACTTCAACTTTGTTTGGCCAACCAGAAAAAGTGATTATGCCCGCATCATACTACGTATTTTAAAACAAAATATTATTTCTGTTAATATCCCTTTTTTTTTCTTTAGACAAGTTCTAAAGAAATTATCTATGTTTTCTTTTTTGACTTCTTACGTTATGCATACTCAGTTTTGCTTCATTGCAATATTAGTTTGCGACACCGCTTCAATCTGTGCACGTAGAACAGTGAATCAGAACTACACTATTATAAACCATCTCTAACTTGTATAAACATTAGTTTATATGCATATTTTATTTAACATTTGGTTAATGTTAGCCATTATACTCTAGATGAATGTGATCTAAGTGATTTTAGGTAGAAGAGCAATGCAAGCTCTTAATGGCAGCACATGGTGGTTGTTGCTCTGAATGTTTTCTTTAACTGTATCAATAAATAACTTTTGTTATGATTTCCCTTCAGATTAATAAGATGATGATAGAAAGAATCTGAATCTTTGCTAAAATTGTTTTAGTGCATGTATGCATGAGGATGGACTTCAGTACGTTACTTTTTGTGTACTAATATTTTAGTCTGACATTGGTACAGAGCAGTAAGAACTGTATTTCTGCTAGCAGCAAGTTATTCTGAAAGTATAGCTTGTTGAAAAGCTTTTTAAAATGTGTTCAGTGTTAAATGTTTTAAAATGTGTGAGTATTAAACTTAGGAGTTTAATAGCATTGAAATTGTAATTGTAAAGGAAACAATTGGTGCCTTAATTTGTGGCGTTCTTCCAGCTACAAAAATCTGAGATCTAGCAGCTTGTCAAAATGACAGTTGCTATAATGAAGTAATACTTTATATTCAAGTTTCTTTGTGAAACCAAAGCGCTGAAACTCTGCGGAGGATGTACAAGTGTTCAGTGGCAACTATTAGCCACTGTAGATGTGTAACTTGGTGTGGATCTGTTGTGTTTGTGCTTTGAATTAAAACACCGAGACGTGTTTCGCCAACGATGCTTTTCATCTTTGACTGTTTATGACCCTAAAAGCTGGAGGGGTATTTTTAGTTAGGAAAATTCAAAGATAATAATTTTTGGCTTCCAGTTTTCAGATAATGAGAGCACGTGTCCTTCAAAAGCAGAACGTGCTGATCACAACAGTGATTGAGGTCCAAAATTCAAATAAGCCTTGTTTCTTTTTCGGTTTTTTTGTTAAAGTGAGCTAACAAAGCATCCAACAACCAAAGAGGCACTTAACATTGCTACACATCTCTCACGTAAAGTTTCCTGACTACTGTAATGGTGCTTGTGCCCAGAACTGATGTCTCTGAACAACTAGGTTTAAGTAGGACAAGTGAGTCCTGACTCATAATCCAGGAAGATTCAGAAAAGGCTCTCTGTGTGTATGTCCTGAAGGGTTTGATTCGGTTAGCATGCTCTGACCTTTAGGATAAGTAGGACTGGTTATTCCTCTGGTGGTTGCATTTTAAGAGAAGAGTGAGTGCTGGTTACTTCCAGGCATTAGGAAAGGATTCTGGACCTGCAGCCTGAATGGGGCAATGAAACTCAGTTTTCACATACGCTTCTGTTTACCATTTTCTATTGCCTACTCCTAAGTGACTCCCAACAGTGCAGGTTTTTGAATCAATCATCTGAGATATTTCTTTCCTCTTATGTAGGGAATCTAGACACTTAACTCTAAATGGCATCCAGGATGTCTTCTCATTCCAGCAGAACTAGTAGGTTCAGTGGATACCTTTGAAAGCACACCAGCAGCCGTTCTTGCTCTTAGGAGGCTTCTGCATTTTACTGTTTTCCTTTTTATTCAAAAGCCTAAACTTGCATCTGTTATTCATGTGCAGAACAGCAAACTGAACGCTGTGGTTCGTGTAACTTGTGCTGTAAAGAGAGATTTGTTTAAACTTAAATCACCAGCAGCATGCAAGAGCATCTCTCACATTCTGACATGGTCTAGTCTGTCTCCATTTCTAGATCTCTAAAACATGTTGACTTCTTCTGATTCTGTCAGTGCTCCTAGATTTGTCAGGCTGGCGAGCAAATGCCAAGTACTGTAATAAATACGGGTTTCTGTATGTGTTTTAGGCACCTTCTTTACAAGAACTTACAAAGTGCTTCTGTAACTATTTCACACTACACAATTAGCAGAATCTGGTACAGATTTGGAAGTGGCTTTTGACCCGAACATGAAGATTTCAGTCTCTTGATGCTGTTAAATATTTTCAGGTTTAAGCAATGTTCATGAAGATGACAGCTTTCTGGAACTGTCTGCACTGCAGTTTTACGAAAAAGAAAGCCAATTGTTGCAGGCAAAACCACTCAAACTTTGCATTTCACATAAAATGTCGGGGAGAGGAGAAATAAGCCTACAGAGAGCCTGCCTCTAATAAAAATCCCTCTTATCTCTGCAAACTTGCTGTAACTTACCGAACTCTGCTTCTTATTGTATCTTGTGTATATACATAGATATCTGTGCCTGAATGTTTGTATAGTTCCAAGTTACGCGTACTGGGGAACTTTTTCATTTCCACTAGGTTGTTGCAAATTTTCATTGTTCTGTTTTACTAGGCAGCTTGGTGTCATTCACCAGGTAGGAGCTACCAAAATGTGTGATGATGACGTTGTTTTCTGTATTCTATATATTATATTTTACTATGTATTTTTACCTCTGAGCTTTTCCAAGGAGAAATACTTTTTTTTTTTTTCCCCAACTTATCTTTAAAATAGATGAAGTAAGTATCTTTCTGTGAACAAATATTTTTGTTACTCTCTTTGAGATTCATTGTTATGGAAATGGTCTTGAATATAAAATTACTATAAATCGTATTTTGTAGAAGCTGTTGAATTGGCTCATTAGCACAGTATTTCCGTAATTTGCTGTACAGAGAAGATTTCCCTTCTCAGTATTTTAGGCAAAGGTGAAATGAGATAATGAGCTTTTAGTGACAAATTTTGGGATTTGAAATGTCTTGGTTTTACTTAATGTGTTTAGGTGTATATCTGTAGGAATGGACATAAGAAAACAAAAAGAGAGAGTTAAGAACAGTCCTGCAACAGCGTGTTCTACATTAAGGATTCTGTGCATAGCTAAAAGTATTACTGATAACTTTTAATTTTACTTAACTGGTTATATTAGTTCTGCATTTGTGCAAGATGGGAATCTTAAATACACTTTTTATTCAAAACAGACACATTGCCATACAAGAATCTGAGATGTCAAATGATACTGAAAATTGCTGTGATTCCGTGCTAAAAGGTAAGAGTCTTTGGAGATTTTTGGATGTGTAATCAAGAGAAGAAAGTAACCACGAAGATGTTCAGTGGCAAAACCTTGGCTTTCTGCTTTCCACATAAAATGAGAACGTGTCAGTTCAGTAATATCTTTTGATAGTAACAGCAGTTTGTTTCCTAATGCATATAAAATGGATGTCTTTTGAAATGGTACAACCCTGAGCCTTGCAGGGAACTTCTGCTTCTCTGTAGTAGTTGTCTGTTGGTAGTGCTGGGGGGGTTTTGTTTTGGTTTTGGTTTTTTTGACATCTCTCTGATACTTCAGGCAAGGAATTCTGTTAGTTAATGAGATGATAGTAAGACACTGAGTACTGTGATACTGCTTTGGAGTGTGACTCATAATCTCACGTGGTTGTTCTCTTGTGTTCATCAGCAGACAGAATTTTATAATAGGTTTTTTTTCTAGGTTGTACTTTGGTTTTTTGCAGATGCTATGCCCGTTCCTCTGAAACTGTTTTGTTTTTTAAGGATGCTTATTTTTTTGAGAGAAGAATACTTCTGACTTAATTTTAAGCAGAACAGTCCAACTAGGCAGCATCTGAATGTGATTTGTTTTGGTTTTTTACAGCTTGCCTATAGACCTATTATGCAAGGTATGTCTGATGTGGAAGTTTCTCTTGGATAGGTTGGAGGAACAGGATTTTGGCTTTGAACAGAAACTCGTAACTGACCGACTGCAGAAGACATAAAGAGCTCAGACTGGTTTTAAAGGTTCTCGGTGTTTCCCTGTCTGGTGTCCCATTTGTCAGCTTACTGTTAATCTGGCACTCTGCTGTTATGTATTGATTTTGCTGCAGGCTTGAAAAGTGTCTGTGACAGTACGCCTTTTCATGTTAATGTGTTATGTTTATGTAGGAGGAGTGAGTGGTTTGGGCGGGTGTAGCCCCCTGGAGAAAAAGAAGTGAATAGTGACTATTTGGGAGAGGGAAAGTTTCAGGCTTCGGTGATTAGAAGACAAAATGAAAGGTAATGAGGGTTTAAGAGCTCAGGCACCAAGAAATAGACACAAGTTCCTTGAGGAGGAGTAGGGAGGAAGTACACAGTTAGGCCTCTGGTGATGTAAAGAGCCAGAGGGGCTTGTACCATGGCATCTGCAGTACTGAGATGATTTAAACCAAACCTGGGAGCAAATCCTGTACTATATATTAACTTCTGCATTTTCTTAGGCTGTTTGTTGTCTGTCTTCATGTTCTAATGAAGTTTGAGGCTAGAAGTCTCTGGGTCCTTTAGTGGTGCTTAAAGAAAAGGGTTTAAGTAGGTACTTCTTCCTAGACCTGAGAAACTGAGGATCACATCACACTCTTAGATTAATATGCACATGGTAACTTGGGTTTGATGTATGAACAGAAGAAAGGTGCCTGGTTTTGGTAATTACTGACAATTTATGTGTTTATTTAGAAAGACTTATTACTGCTTTGGGGTCCTGTGTTATGTAGTGAGGTCGTGGCTCCTTGTCTCAGTGGCTTCACAGTCTAAGAAGGGCAACAAATTCTACAGTTAAGGTATTCTGGATGATACCAGTCCTCTTCAAGAGGAAATCTTACGTACGTTGTCTTCAAGTAGATGTGTCTTATACTGATGATCATACAGAGACTAGTGACTGTAAGATAAAAGCCTTTCCAATAGTAATCTGATTCTTTCTTCCTGTATCTGGACAACGCAGTGGGGTTGAAATTCATTCATGTGATCCAAGGAAATAGTGAATGTCTTTTCTATGCAGAGCTCTTCAGTTGTACATAAGCAGCTGCTTCAGAGAGCTGCAGTCAGATATTCTGTTCATTTCCTGTGGCATCTGCAAAAGGTGCTGAAATTTCCTGACACTGAATTCTCATTGATTTTACTGTATTACAGGAATTTGGAGTTTCTCAGATTTATCTATATTTAGTTCAGGGTTGCATCATGTCATTACGATTAACTTATCCCCTTCTCCAGCAAAGGCTAAGTCTTTCTTTGCTTAGCAGATTACCATACGTATCTTTGGCAGTGTTTTAATAACAAAGCTTAACTAAATTTATTTCTAAGATACTGAATTCAATATTATATAAATAAACCTGTTGTACTGTTCTATAGGGCCTATTACAAAACATACAGCTTGGATAGAATTTTAATTGCAGATTCAGTTTAATATTTGTTTGAAATGATTCGTGCTTTAAAGGTGAAATAATGTTATATATAAATTTCACATTTAGGAAGTCCTAGGAGTTTTTAAATGTCATTAGTATTAAGGCTTTGTAATATTTAGGAAATAAAAGCTTTGTTGTCTTGTAGCATGGGAAACACATAAAGTAATGTGTTTATGCATTTTCAGCTAAAGATATTAACACCCACACCTCCTCCGGAGAAAGCAGTCCTTTGGGAGGTGTTACTGAGGACTTTCTTGAAGATGGGCGACTGAGAGAACTAGATGAACTTTTAAAGAATTTTGACGTGGATGAAAAGGTACTGAGAAATCATGCTTTCTGTCACTAAATAGTTTAAGAAATGATAGTCCATATAATTGGAGAATTTTAATTACTAATGCTCTTTTATCAAGAAAATTTTTAATTTCCTGTAATAAAAAGAATATTAGCATTTCATAGATTACTGTGCTATTGACAGTGTAAGTTTTGCTTGACAGAGCTTGGGTTTTTTTTAACCTTGTCACTAATAACTCATCTTCAGATTTGAAATGAAACAAGATATGTTCTATCAAGTGTTACAGTAATTCTGTATTACCAGTTGTCTGAAAATTACTGTTCCAGTGAACACCTCAGAGTACTCCTGTGCCTATGTGCCATTTTTACATAACATACCTCGTTTTAAAAGTTGGTGTTAAATGCTTCTCACCACACAGTCTCAGAAGGATGGGGTGGTGTTGAAAAACTGGGGAGCTGCACAGCCATCATGCATCCAAGGGAAGGGCCATTACCTTAACATACTGACTTCCTGGCAGTTCAGAGGGAACATGAAGCCATTTTCATGCTCGCTGACTTTGTATGACCTTTCTACTCTCTCCGTCCTCCTTCCTCTAGATAATAAGTCTAGGTCTTTTAAGACTTGCTGAAGTTTTATACTATTTCCTTCTTTGATAATGGAATGGAATTTACATCTCACTGCCACTCAGATGTAGCTGCAGATAGCGTTTACTGTTTTCCACTACTTCAAGAGTGGATAATGGTTTTGAGTGGATAAGCTAAACTGTAAAATTCACATGGCTAAAAACTGGTAAGTGATTGATAAGGTAATCAAACAGTAAGGAATCGGTTTCCCTGGCAAAATCGTTATTTAAAAGCAGAATAGAAACATTTCCTTCAGCAAACGGAATTGGGGCTGTTAACATCTGATTCACAAAGTGAACAGCGCTGTTTTATTCCCTGACCTCTTAGAGAGGGTAAAAAGGTCTGTCAAATATTATAGATTAGTGGAGGTGTAGTACTTGTTGCAGTATTGCCAGGTCGATCCCAGTTGGGCTTCTTTGTAGTGGTGTGGCTTTATAAAATCATTGTCCTCACGTTTGCTTTTCTGTGCTGTGTTGGACAACAGTAAGTAACTACAACTGATCTCACCCAAACCTCAAAGTTAACCAAACTGAAGCAACGAAATACATGCTACAGCCCTAAACCTATTCCTGTATGTGGATGAAAAACTAGCTGTGCAGATCTGGGGAGGAAGTGGAATGGCAGAACACTGGTTGCAAGTATTCTACTGTTTGGGGTGATTTGGGGGTTTTGATGGCTTTTCCAACTAATAATGCTGTGAAAAGGACAAAAACTAACCACAGAGAAAACCCTAAAAATATTTGGGGAACTGGTAAAATGAAGTTTGGAAAACCAATGAGAGCATATCTATCTCTAATTCTTTGGCTATCATAAATTTGTGATATCATGTGAAGTTCAAGTTACTTCATGAATAATGGACAAAACAAAGCCAGGATTCCATGACTTTGTTCTGTATCAATCCTTTCAGGTTCTCACTCGCAAATATGTTAGCTGCTGTCTTTTTTTCTCCGTATCTTTGGGGATTTTTTTACTAAAACCCTTAGATTCCTCCTCAATACAGCTTTAAATTTTCATTAAAGTTGATGAAATGTCTTTTGTGGGTTTCTACGGATCTGTCAAGCGCAGTTAAAATTGAGAAGTGGGTCTGAAAATTGCTGGGATTATCAGTGGGAGCAAAGAGAAGTGAAGACAATCCTGTCACCTTTTTTTCCAATTAAAAATCACTATTTTAAAGATCAGAGTATAATGACAGTGTGTCCATTTAAAAAGACGGTGTAAGAGTAACCCTGCAGTCCAAAGTACAGTTTTTACAGTCAAGACTATATTGTCACACCTTCCAACGATCACTAACAGTATTAAGCCTGTAGTGTAAAGTGTAACAGGCTTAGTTGTGCTTTGCTGTATCTGAAAGTACATTTTAAATATCTTCACAGTTCAGGTTTGCAGGTGGAATGCCTGATGTTAAACAAGGAAAAAAAAGCAAAGCTGAAAAACGGTATGTATACTGTGTCCTTCATGTAACCTGTGATGTTCCCCAGTTACTGTACAAATGAAATGTGATGTTTTTTACCAAAACACCGTCAGCATTTTAATTCAGTGTTTCTATGTTATTGTGACTATGTGGTGAAGAGAATAAATATGTGAAATAATATAATTTCACTGTGCAAAGTACAAGACAAGTATAGTCATAGCCTGACAGGACAGTAGAGGTTATTTTGTCCTCTGGCTGGTGACGAAATGTATCCACTTTATGCCAGTGTCTCACCTTGGCATCTCAATGTGAGTATTGCGTAAGAAACATTTTCAGCCACAATAGCGCTTACCAGAACTTTAAAAAAAAAATCAATGAAACTTTCAGCTTTCTTTTCTGCTTCTTGGGACTTTCTCAACTGATGAAAGAATTGAAAGATCTCATTCAAATTCAGGCTGACAAATATTTGAACAGCAGTAGAAAAAGGTGCTTAAAAACGTGGCATGTGGAGTTAAGCGCGTGCTTTACTGTTCTGCTAGCTTCAAGCTGCACTTAGAGTGTTTATTGTACGTATGACTTAAAGTGTCGGTCAGACTAAGAAACTTCCATTTGACATCAACCCAAAAATGAAGCCAAATAAGACTTTGTAGAAAAAGTATGCTTAACTGATGGAATACTTAAGTAATTAGAAGATAAATAACTGATATTTCAGAGTCATTTTCACAATAATCAAGAAATTGTACCTGGTGTAGAAGAGGGTATTGCTTTTTTCCAGCACCAGTCACATTTCTGTGACAGACTTGAAGTGTAGCAGAAGTCCATGAAATGGAGAATATTGCATCTTTTCGTTAATCCACTAGAGAGCTCCAAGCTCCTCCTTCTGGTAAAATACCATTTAAATTTAGCTTAGTAGCATAAATGGTTCTTTATGCTATGGAATAAGTAGATTATGCTGGATAAAATACATTTGTGCAAGTGATACTGCATTACTTCACTTCCTTAGTTAAAATGCAGCACTCTGCGGTTAGAGAAGAGGCGTTTATTCCTTCATTTGGAGTCAAACTGTTTTCTCTAGTTTTACTCAGAAATGTTACCATTGCAAAGTTTCATCTAGAAGAAAACATAGTTACTGTTCTTATTTAGCAAACTCCACTTCTAGCGATGCTGTTGCTTAAAAGAAGTTGTTGATTATAGGGCTATATAACTTATAGTTCCTGGCAAAATTGTGTGTAGTTTCATGTATAGATTAAAAAGAGAGCTGAGATTTGTTATCCTGAAGGTAAACTGCTATGAAAATCCTGTTGTGTCAGATCTGAGGCTGACATCACAAGGAAGCATAAGAAAAACTTTACATAGTAAGTTCAAAATTCTGAGTGACTAGAGCTGCAGATTTTTTTCCTCTGGAGACCAATACAATACATTGACTAGAATAAAAATAAAGACTCTTAGTGAAGAATTGGGGTTTATTAGATAGAATTTATTCTTCTCTGCCATAGCATTTTTATTTCAAACTGTATTAAAAACAGCCTGCAATTTAGGAAAGATTTGAATTGTCCTGGCTATGAGAAGTATTAGATAGCTAGAATGTGCCCCTCATAGGGGATAGCATGTCTTTTTTCTGTCTCCAAACAGCAAGCAGGCTGAAATGTCCTTTTTACTGAACCTAGATTCTTAATTGAAAGGGGGAGGAGAAGAAGATTGCATGAAAGGGGATTATTTTTTTCTGTGGCTTTATTTACAAATAAGAAAGATATCACTTAAGTATTTTGCTAGCAATATTTGTAGCTTATTTTGGAAAACATCACATTTCAGTAGTTGAATTATCTGGAATGTACATACTTGGGAATAGTTAAAGGCAGAACAGTCTTTAATTGGAGTTGCCTTTGAAATCACCTAAATTTTCTGCCGAGTAGAGTCAGTTATTAGGAAAGAAGACATTTGGCTCTTCAAATGTGATTTCAAAAGCTTTGTGGATTACTCCTTTGGCAGATATGACGTAACAGACTACTGAAAAGTAGATGCTTCTTCAGAGGTGACGGAAATCATCTCAGTCTTCCTGTCAGTGTAGTGGAAAAAAAAATAGAGGTTGTTCACAGGTGCCTTTTCTACTTACTTACTGAATTTCATATAGTTACACTTTAGGAAAGAATAATCTCAGCTAAGATCATAATCAGATTGGACCAGGCAATGAAAGTAATGAAAGTAAAGTAGTTGGGACGGCTAGCTATTTAAATTTATGGCAAGTTTTGAAGTGGTGTGTAAATTGTTGCGGTAATTCTCATCTTTTATACGCTTAATCCGCCTTTTAGGCATTTAGTATTTGGGAGAAGCACCTCTTTAATTTGGTTAAACAAATTTTTGTTTTTTAATACTCAACAGTAACTGTAAATACAAGGATGTTGTGAACTGTGAATTGCTCTCAGGATTGCCGTCGCATGCCCCGAAAGTAAATGTCCTCAGTGAAGCCACAGTGATGAAACCCCGGACAAATGGTATTGTATGCTATATTGGTGAACCCTCCAGAATGTAATTTTAAATGTGTTTTATTTACCTATAAAATCTTAAGGAATTTCTTCAATTCCTGAAGGCATTGACTAGAATTTGTTTTAGTTTGCATACATAGAAGCAAAAATGTAAGCTCTCATGATACATTAGTGAGGTATAGAATCCTATTTGGTAGCAGAATCCTATTTGGTAGGGTCAAATAGCAATCATTCTATCTTGGTATTTATGGTTCTCACATAGTTTAGTGGTACCTGCAGCAATACCTGCATTCTTAGTATTTTGACACATTGAGTTTGAGCCGTGTTAGGGGGATTCTAGCCCATGAGTTGGCGGGGCTGATTGAGAGGGCTTTAAACTGGGTTTGAAGGGGGAAAGGGATAAAACCCAGCGCACTGGAGATGAGTCTAGGGGTGGCAGGCCAGTCTTAGAGGGGAGATCGATAGCCCAGCTGAAGTGCATCTACACCAATGCACGCAGCATGGGCAACAAACAGGAAGAGCTGGAAACCATGATGCAGCAGGAAAGCTGTGACATTGTCACCGTCACAGAAACATGGAGGGACAAGTCTCATGACTGGAGTGCTGCAATGAGTGGATATAAGCTCTTCAGAAGGGATAGGCAAGGAAGGAGAGGCGGTGGGGTGGCTTTATATGTGAGGGAGCATTTCAGTGGTCTTGAACTCAACGGTGATGACAAGGTCGAGTGCCTATGGATGAAGATCAGGGGAAGACCAGCAAGGCAGATACCCTGATGGGAGTCTGTTACAGACCACCCAACCAGGATGAAGAGGCAGATGAAGTGTTCTGCAAGTGGTTAACAGAAGTCTCGCGATCGCTGACCCTTGTTCTCGTCGGGGACTTCAACTTACCAGATGTCTGCTGGAAATATAACACAGCAGAAAGGAAACAGTCCAGGAGGTTCCTGGGGTGTGTGGAAGATAAATTCCTCATGCAACTGGTAAGTGAGCCTACCAGGGAAGGTGCCCTGGTAGACCTGCTCTTTACAAACAGAGAAGGACTGGTGGGAGATGTGGTGGTCAGAGGCCGTCTCAGGCATAGCAACCACGAAATTATTAAGTTTTTGATCCCTGGTAACGTAAGGAGAGGGGACAGCAAAATAGCTCCCTTGGACTTTGAGAGGGCAGACTTTGGCCTGTTCAGGGCACTGGCTGACAGAGTCCCTTGGGAAACAGTCCTGAAGGGGAAAGAGGTCCAGGAAGGCTGGACATTCTTCAAGGACATAATCTTAAAGGCACAGGAGCAGGCTGCCCCAATGTGCTGTAAGATGAGCCGACGGGGAAGAAGACCGGCCTGGTTGAACAGAGAGCTTTGCCTGGAACTGAGGAATAAGAAAAGAGTTTACCAGCTTTGGAAGAAGGGACAGGCAACCCAGGAAGAGTACAAAGATGTTGTCAGGGCATGCAGA